>NC_085086.1:1412520-1435020 GCF_963422355.1 Corticium candelabrum
TAGATCAGGTGCTGATGCAAAGAGCGTACTGTCGAAAATACCGTGCTTGAAAGTCCATCCTTGCAGCGTTCATGTTGCTGATGACGTCACCCACATTACCGACCACAGCAGCAAACACCATCACTCCAACAATGTACGTCAACCCCGTCACAACGTACTCCTAATAGAGAAGCATAATTAACAAAAAAATGTGAACAAGAGACATTGATGTAAACAGCCAACCAGATTGGTCGACGGGTTGGGCGTCTCTCCGATGGCTGTGAGGGTCAGCATCGACCAGTAGAGAGACCGGATGTATTTTCTTGAAAATTTGAAAATGTGTATATGACATTGGTTCAGTATGTTGTGAGATATGGTGCTACCTGGTTAGTGTAGCATCTTGTCCTTCGAGTCGGGGATAGACCCAGTCGTTGGTGCCGAATCCTTCATACTGTCCGGACAAACACCGTACAGACAACAATACAAGTATCAGTAAGTTGTATGTACGACAGTAGTGTAAATCAAGAATAAACATGAACCAGAAATCAGTCAATGTCTCAACATGCATGCAGAATACAGAATGTGAAACAATGTGAACACAATGAGAACAAAAAGTAATGTCAGCATGTGAGGCTCCACCAGGCTGCAGAGGGTTTGATGCATGGGATTAGTGGCATGGGGGTTGGATGCAGAAGGGATTCAATGCAAGGAGGTTTGAATGCAAGGGGTTGAATGCAGGGGGTTGCTGCAAGGGGTTTGATGGAGAGGTTGATGTAGGAAGTATAATGCAGAGGATTGATGCAGGAGGTTTGTTGCAACCCCAAGGGTTTGATGCAGGGGAATTGATGCAGGGAGATTGTTGTAGGGGGATTGTTGTAGGGGGATTGATGCAGGAGGTTTGATGCAGGAGTTGTTGCAAGGGGCATTATGCAAGGGTTTGATGCAAGGGGTTTGATGCAGGTGAATTCATGCAGGAGGTTCGATGCAGGGTGTTTGCTGGAGGGGTTGATGTAGGAAGTATGATACAGAGGATTAATGCAGGAGGTTTGTTGCAACCCCAAGGGTTCGATGCAGGGTTTGATGCAGGAGTATTGATGTAGGAGGTTTGATACAGGAGTTGTTGTAAGGGGCGTTATGCAAGGGTTTGATGCAAGGGGTTTGATACAGGTGGATTCATGCAGGAGGTTCGATGCAGGGGGTTTGCTGCAGGGGCGGATTGCTGCAGGGGTCTGCTGCCGAGGGTTGGTGAAAAGGGTTAGTGCAAGAGTACCTGCAAAGGTTATATCTGCAGGGGGTAATCTGTAGGGGCTTGGCTTGTAAGAGAGTTGGCCCAACTGGCACACACTAAGTACCACTAAGTTTAATAAATCTGTAAACACACAATCCTCACATGTGATATCATGTAGTAGCAACAAGCCAGCCAGTGAATTGCCGTCGTGAAGTAAAGCGTCAGTCGCAAGGCACGAACCAGATGAGGCAGACTCGTGTGCCTAAAACAGACAGACAATCAAAGCGATCACATCAGACTGACGACATGCAGTAAAGTGTACAGACGTGTCGCTCATGTCAAAGAATTTAACAAGAGAGGAAATCTTCAAAAAACGAGGAAAACGCAGAATGACCAACGGCAGTTCTAGGAGAGTAAGAACACCCAGCTAATATTAACCAATCAACACACGTGTCATTACAAATACAAAACAATAGACAAACAACTGTAGACTGCAGTACGGTTGAAGACTGAGTCACAATGAGCACGTAACGTAACGTAACGTATGCGACGTATGTTTGTGGAGAGTAGGCGATGTACGTAACGCAACGTAACGTAACGTAACGTTACGTAACGTTACGTAATGTAACGTAACGCAACGTAACATGGCAATTAAATGTCATTCACAGCACCTCACATACATTCAGTGTCCCGCATATCACGTCAGGCACGAAAGCATCGGTCGCAACGATTAAACTAATTAATTAATTTGACGTCATACAAACACGGATATTAGCGTACAAGGTCATTAGGCCGCTCGTCGGTATCCATCTTACAGCAGTAGAATGCGCATGTTCGGGAAAGACACCCACGTACTATTCCATGGTATAATTACTTATGTCAACCGGACAAAGTTGAATCCATCTCCACACCTACGTGAGTGTTTGTGTGTGTGTGTGTGTGTGTGTGTGTGTGTGTGTTTGTTTGTGTGTGTGTGTGTTTGTGTGTGTGTGTGTGTGTGTGTGTGTGTGTGTGTGTGTGTGTGTGTGTGTGTTTGTGTGTGTGTGTGTGTGTGTGTGTGTGTGTGTGTGTGTGTGTGTGTGTGTTTGTGTGTGTGTGTGTGTGTGTGTGTGTGTGTTTGTGTGTGTGTGTGTGTGTGTGTGTGTGTGTGTGTGTGTGTGTGTGTGTGTGTGTGTGTCTGTGTGTGTCTGTGTGTGAGTGGAGGTTGTCGTGTACGTGTGCGTGTGCGTTACGAAAACCAACGTTACGACCACACATTTGCGTGATCTTGCATAACGTGGCGTCGCCCTACGTTACGTTACGTTACGTTACGTTACGTTACGTGCTTAGTGTGTTTAGTCTACTACCTGCAAATGGCCAGTAGAGAAACTCCAGGATGAAAACAGGAAATACGGAGAGAATGTCCTTGTAGAAGTTGGGATCCTGGCTATAGTGATATCTGAGCTTTTTAGTATTTTGTACCTATAGCATACAAACACTCTTGAACTGATCAACTGCTACTCAGTTATTATTAGTAATACACAAATAAATTACCTTTTGTTAATAAAATCATTAATTAATTAAATTATTAATAAATAAATAAAATAATTTAATAAAATAATTTAATAAACAATAAAATACTTAATTATTTCATTTAACTAACAAAACATAACTAAATAAATAAATAAAATAAAATACTAATTAATTAAATTAGTAATAAATAAATAAGTAATTTATTAAACAATAAAATAAATAATTAATTAATTTAACTAACAAAACATAACAAAATTAATTAATAAATAAATAATTAATGAATAAACAAAATTAATAAAATCGCCTAAGATATCATCTACAACTTAATTGGTTTAAGCAACATTTATTTATTTATTTTCATCAACTATATTAATTATTAGTTAAATGTGATTATATCAATATAAATTTATTTGCATTTTTCAATTTAATTTGTTTTTAATTGTTTACTTCTTATTACTTACTTACAATTTAATAATTACTTAAATATTATTTAATAAATATTTATTAATTAATTTGTTCCTGTAATACTTTATTTCTTATTTTACATCCTTACCAGTTACTAATTAATTATTTATATATCAAATAATTATTATTAATTAATGTCTTCCTTCAATTGTTTATTTTTATTTTTATGTATCCAACATTCGCTAATTAATTATTTATACATTAAATAATATTTAATTAATTTCTTCCTTCAATTGTCTATTTTTATGTATTTAACATTCCAGGGCATAATTTACTTTTTATTTTTTGCGTAGCGGTATTGCTACACAAATTGCAAATTGAGTAGAAATAATGCAAAATTGCGTCGCAACCATATTTTTGCACAACAGAGCAATTAATTAATTAATTAAATACCCAGACAGTTCATGCTTTTCTAGTCTACAGATGCAAGTTCATAGTCAGTGCCAAACTATGAATAGTGATGATACTATTAATTTTGTTATTATAACACAATTCCCTTTAGCTAAGTGGAAACGAAGTTACTTGAATAGTAGCAAGTGGCACCCTGCCCATGCAAATTTTAGAAGCAAAATATTCTATTCATTAACTTTTGGTTTTTTTAACCATATGGTTGAACGTGTGGCCTCCTTGAAGTGCTGAAGAACCGTTGGACTGCAAGTGTAGGGTCAAACTGTGCCAATGGCAGACTATCAACACTAATCCTCATGAAGTGATCTAAGGTATCTTCACTAAGACTTGACCGCCAGTCACTCTTTATCCTCCTCATAGCACTGAAACCATGCTCTACTATGGCATTGCTGACCGGAAACACCAGCAGTATGCACACGAATTGCACAAAGTTTGGAAATATCTCTTTGTACTGGGACAGGAGCAGTGACCACAGAGTACTTTTGGATGGTGTTGCAATTAAGTTATCGATCCAGTACATCTAGAAGAAGGTCCAGTCTGTTATTACCCCATCCAGCAATACGCTGTTCTTTAATAGAAGACGACGGAAGCGCTCTACAGCAAGAGACACATCAGCTACACCAAAGGCTGCAAGATCATCTCAGTCAGTCGGCCACAGATTAATGTCAAGGAGACAAACTGCTACAAAAATTCCCTGTTGTAAATCATCAAAACGATTGTGAATGCATTTCCCAATAGCTTTGGTGAAAAGTGATCTCGACATCATAAATGCACTCTAAGTACGTTTGGCTGTACACCTGACAGCTTTACATTTTGAAAATGCAGCTGGTTATCTTGCTCTGCTGCTGCAATAAACTGCGACAACTCCGATGGCACTTCAGGGTTGTCAGCCTTCAATTTTCAAAGATAAGATGAACCGAGTCTAAGTTAGCAATGGCAAAAGGCAAGTCAGCGGAATGACCTTGCAGATGACATGACAATATAGCTAGAGGGTTCAGCAGAGCGTTGAAAAACAGCATATGCAACACAAACTTAAAGCTTGTCAACTTTTCCAAGTAGGTTGGAAAAGATGTGCTGTTTGTACTTCCCGTGTTTCTGTGACAGTGCTGTTTGTGTTACCTTTACATAGGAAAGTCCCATGCAACTACACATTACATGATTGTTTGTTATTTTAGTTGGTAGTGACATTAGCTACCATGTAAAACTGCAAGTACATTGACCACACTGTTACTTACTTTTGTTCCTTTTTTACTTTGCTACGTTGTTACAACGGAAGTCTCAATAGCTATCTTGTTTCAAGTTTCTGTTTCTGTTGCCATCCCTTCTGCTAATGAGATGATAGTTTCGGCAGGTGTTCTGCTAATGTGCTTTAGTTTCATGTATTGCACAGCATGACCACTCAAGTACAGATGGTTCATAATTGAATAAAGATACAATAGTATATTATATATAGTATATTATATATAGTATATTATATATAGTATCTTCTCACCACTTTGCAATGCAAGGATGCACCATTATGAGGTTTTTAGTTAGACTCCTACTGTACTTGGATGGGACATTCTGATTCCGCATGGCAGTTTGTGCAACACGTAGCTGACATTGTTTTGCAACATACAAAAATTGATTCGCAAACTGCGATGGGATACCGGATAAATTATGCCCTGCATTCGCCAATTAATTAATTATATATTAAATAATATTTAATTAATTCGTTCCTTTAATAGTTTAGTTCCATATTTTCATGTACCATGCAAACATATCATGTCTGACCATACTAGCTGCATCCCCAGACTCACGTGAACCTGGCAGTGTCCGGGTTCCCATATGACACTTTCATACGGGAACTGAACACTGGCAGGCTCACGTGAGTCTTTCATAAGAGAACCCGGATAGTGCCAGGCTCACGTGAGTCTGGAGGCTAGGCTATGACTGTACCAGGATTCCTTGCTCCAGGTATCCCACATGAAACTGCACAGCAATGTCAGCAAGGTAGATGAAGTCTGCAAGCCAATCGAACAAAACGAAAACATCCAGATGTGAACCAAGGTCGTCTTTGAAGGCTGTCCTGTAGATTACTGCCCACAAGTTGTATAGAACAGATATAGTGACGATACCCTATGACAACATACAAATAACAAATGCAAACAAACACACAAACACAAATAAACAAAACCAAACACAACAAATGAACACAAACACAACTGCACAAACAGACACACAGAACAATACAAACAAACAAAACATACAAAAGAAACAAATACTAATAAACAAAACAAACCAAACACAAATGCAAACAAACAGACAAACAAACAAAAAACAAACAGACAAAGAGACAGACAATAGACAGACAAATACAAAAAACATACAAAACAAACAAACAAACACAAACATGCAAACAAGTGCTAACATTACTGCTTGCATGTGTGTGTGTGTGTGTGTGTGTGTGTGTGCGCGCGCACGCGTGCGTGCATGCGTGGATGCATGAGTGTGCAGATGTGGTGTGGTGTGGTGTGGTGTGGTGGTGGTGTGTGTGTGTGGTGGTGTGTGTGTGTGTGGTGTGTGTGTGTGGGCGTGTGTGTGTGTGTGTGTGTGTGTGTGTGTGTGCATGGGTGCTTGCATGAGTGTGCAGGTGTGGTGGTGGTGGTGGTGGTGGTGGTGGTGGTGGTGGTGGTGTGTGTGTGTGTGTGTGTGTGTGTGTGTGTGTGTGTGTGTGTGTGTGTGTGTGTGTGTGTGTGTGTGTGTGTGTGTGTGAGTTACAAACAAGTTCATGTGAACCATAAGTACAATACAGTCTCTGGCTATTACCTAGCTCTACCCTAACACATTACAATTACTCAATCCTCACCAGCCACAAGTAGCACAAATCTCCATCAGGATCGACAACAAATCCAGAGCCATCTTCCAATTTATCCTAATAGAAATTCGATAAAATGATTGAACTAAAAAGGAGAACAGACATGTTCTAGACAGACGGACAGACAGAGAGACAGACAGACAGACAAACAAACACATAAGCAGACCAACAAACAGACACGCAGACAAATGGACAGACATACTAACAGAGACACACAAACAGACACACAGACAGATAGTTTTATTTGAGCGCTTACTCTACTGATAACTGATAACAAGAGCAAACTTTATGCAAAACAAATAACAGTCAATGGACTAAACGTCGAATATCTCTATTATATGTAAAGTCATTGAAGTTGCACTTAGACAACTTGACAACTTCTGAAAATTACTCAGACAGCCCTACAGACAGACAGACAGACAGACAGACATGACAGACAAACAAAAACACAAGCAGACAAAACAGAGAATGAAATGGACAAACATACTAACAGAGACAGACAGGCAGACAGACAGTGAGACAGACAGACAGACAGACAGGTAGACAGACAGTGAGACAGACAGACAGGCAGACAGACAACATACAAACAGACACAGATTGCTCTATTTGTCATAAATCATCTACTTGTACACAACCTAAGCTAATTTACACTATAAATCACTTCAACTCTAATGCTCTAAAAGGAACTCAAAGAATTGGAATTGTAAACCACAAACAGACAAACAGGCAGGCAAACAAACAGACAGGAAGATGGGTAGGCGAGAAAGGAGTAGGCAGCCACAGAAGGAAGACATGCATGCAGGCAGACAAAATAAGCAGAGGCACAGACAGACAGAAGCACAAACAGACAAACAAACAAAAGGCAAACAAACAGACGGATAGTACAACAGACAAACAGACAAACAACCACTAGTATACAACAAGACACAAACGATTATGCCAGTGCCTCTTCTCTATCTCAAAGTTTTAATTACCAAACAAATGCACAACAAAGCACTCAGACATACAACACAGAAAATCCCCAAACTGCATACAACAAAACCTTAATTCAAAATGTTCTCTGTCAGTGTCTAAAGCAGCAAGTATCAGCAGATACCCAAACTCAACATTTGTGTACCTCCTTTTCCCACGTGGAATCGTCCTCAAATTCTGACAGCTGAAACTCGGCCTCCGTGTCTACGTCAGAAATCAATGAAGAGTTGCTAGCTGTGCTAACTCTTGCTGGCCTTGCTGAGCTTTTAACGTGTTCCTGTTCTCTGTACAAATAAACAGAAACCATAAAATTCTAGTAATTGATATCAACACGCATGCTAACAATCAGCCACACACAATTGACATCATACCCTAACATGTTCTGAAGAAATGGATCATGGAGTGTTTCCTCTTGTGTCGTTGTCCACATACTAGACATAGAAGTTCACTTGTACAGTAGACAAAACAAAAGGGTCACTAAAATAAAAATATACACCCATGCCACACCCACGCACCCATATCACACACACACACACACACACACACACACACACACACACACACACACACACACACACACACACACACACACACACGTCACACACACACAAACACACACACACACAAACACACACACACACACACACACACACACACATCACACACACACACACACACACACACACACACACACACACACACACACACACACACACACACACACACGTCACACACACACACACACACACACACACACACACACACACATCTCACACACACACACACACACACACACACACACACACACACACACACACACACACGTCACACACATGTCACACACCCACCCAAGTCACACACCCACACCCATGTCACACCCCTAAAATAGAAGTTCACTTGTAATGTAGGTAAATTAAGAGAGTCACTAAAATGCCATACACCCCATGCCACATCTACACACCTGTACCACACCCATACCCACATGCCACACCACCATCACAACCAGGCATCAGTGCACACACACAACACTCTTGCCCACATATACACTCGCCAACATATGCCCCACAGCAACACAACACACACACACACACACACACACACACACACACACACACACACACACACACACACACACACACACACACACACACACACACACACACACACACACACTACATGTCTACAAACCACTGTTTCAACTATGGCACATGCACCAAACTAAAATAAAACTGAAAGCATTCTGCAGTCTAACATAACTAGATACCGTTTCACACTTGGCAAACTTATTGTCGTTTAGAATTAAATATAGGGGCAACTGAAACTGCAAACTATGGTTGCCCAGAGACAAATAACTAGTTGACAGCTAGCTCCCCTACCTACCAGCTTGACTTTTTCTTCCTGAGCAAGCATGCCCTCATTGTCTTATCAGCGGTGATACTGAGCAGCCCACTGTGAAGAGGTATGTGTACTTCAGAAGGAAAGTTGGTTAGTAAACTTAATTATAGATAAGTCTACCGTTTTGCAGACCTACTGAGAGCATTTAGGTGTCATAGATGACAGCTCAGATATCTGTGTCTCCTTTCCTAATTAATTGCTGCCAGATTGGGCGTGCTACTGGGTGCCATGGTTGTGCGTGCTTGCTTGTAACATAGATGTATCCAAAGCTGAAAATTTCAAGCAAGAATCCTATCTATATATACCCGGGTTACTCTATCTTTAATTAAGACAATGGCTGCAAATCCTAAAATCATGATGGGCAGGATTACAGCTACTGCTGGAGAGCCCTGCTAGTTATCCTTCTGATGGCCCTGCAAATCATTTGCCCCTAGCTCTCTGTTCAAGGAGAGAGAAAAACTGCCAGTTTAGAGCGGTAAGTGTATCTGTCGTCTGTCTATCTGTCCTCTGTCTATCTGTCGTCCTCTGCCTGTTTGTCTGTCTCACAGAAGCGCCGCCTGGTTGATCTCTTCTCTGAATTGTACTTCTTCCATTTTTTTTCTTCACGCCTCAAAGCCGCTGGCCAATCCGTGTATGCTGAGTTGGGAAAGGTTTCAGAGCTCGATCCAGGAATGGGCAAGAGATGTAGCTAAGTGGATGGTAGATTCCGACTGTGTGCCAAAAACAACAATATCCGGCATATCCTCAGTGTTTGTATAGGGATGGCGTGGCATCTGTCTGTCTGTCTGTCTGTCTGTCTGCCTGTCTGTCAATACATATATTTCTTATACAAGACAAATCCGATTATTACAGCCAGCTAGAATACGCTAAAATTCAGCGAGTGTTAAGACAAATTTTGGACCCAAGAAGTACTTAACTATGACTAAGAGTCAAACAGCTAGCTGACAATAAACAAACACAAAGGTAGGAATGGCACCCACTGAGTCACCACTACACTGGACTCTGCTCATCTTCTGCAGTAACACTCTTGCAGTGAATTGCAGCATCACAATCGAGTCGTCCAGTCACTTTTAAACTTGTCTTGTCTGCACTCAGTTGTCTGTCTGTCTGTCTGTCTATCTGTCCATCCATCAGTCCGTCCATCTGTCTGTCTGTCTGTCTGTCTGTCAATGCATCTTTTATACATTAAAGTTAATACATCAATGCTAATACATGTGATAAATGTAAAAGATTTATGTGCACTGTTTGTCTGTCTGTTTGTTGGTTAGCTGTACTTTGTATGTCTGTAAATACATATTTTTCATAAATCAACTATAGGACCATAGCAATAGTGGCCATTGATTTAGTGTATGGGCTACCAAAGTAATGTTTAAGCAACTAAAAATTTCAGGTATGATTGCCCAGAGACAACTTAGAGATGGGACGATTTGTCGTACACTGTTCTAGTTTCTAGTCACATGAGACAAACCTATAATTTAATTAAATAATCAATTAAGCAAAGATTTCCATCCTTGCTCAGTACAGAAATCTCCATTCAAAATCCCTGACTTAGTTAAACCAGCAACTTTTCATACAATTAAATGGCCAATCAGACAAACTTAGAAGTTAGATCAAAATACACTGTAACTCTATAAAACTTGGTGTGTGCGTGCGTGGGTGCGTGCACGCGCGCGCGCGTGCCATTGTGGTCCATCTGTTCATCCATCTCTTTATCCATATATCCATCTATTCACTCTATCCACTCTATAAAACTACCCAATGTAGAACATATTCAAAATGCAAACTCCAATAAATGTAAAATGGAGTGTTACTAACGTGCTGGAGTTGCAGCTAAACAGGGTCAACAAACGTGTGGTGAAAGTTAGAAAATTTCCGTTACAAAGTAACTTGCATTCTACATACCAAAAAACTACAGTCACTCTTGTGTATGTATGACTTTTACTATTTTGGCCAAACATAAAGAGGGAACTAGCTATCAAGGAATTTGTGTTGTATTGGCAGGGTTCGTGCTGTATGAGTAATGTTGATTTGCCCACGCAAAAAATTAGTAAATTAGCCGGTGCGAGTAAGGATAACCTGTCTCTCTCATATGACAAAGAACTAACTAGGATATTAACAACAAGAGAAAGTAATAAATGAGGAAATTACTATAAGTGTCTGACCACAATCCAGTGGGACGTCTGACAAATTGTTGATAATTTTGATCTTAGACTTGCAATCATGGTCCATGTCTCTAGTCTACAGATGACTGTGTCTGCTAAGCTCAGACAGTGAAAACTAAAAATCAAGTCTACATCTGTACATCACTAAACGAGTCCGCAAACAAGACATTTTAAATGGTAAGAAAATGAGGGTTGAAATGCAGTACTATGGAATAAGAATTCAGGTTTCTGGCTACAAGCATGTTGGCAAAGTCAAACACCAAGACCTCAGGCAGTTGGTTTTAGCCAAGCTGATGAAAAAACACATTACCCACTGTGAAGCTCAGATGACACTCAAAGGTCAAACAATGCATGCTTGGAATGTCAAGCTGCATTGCTCTGCACCAATAGTCATAGAAACCTACCAGAATGGCTGCCCAAATGGAACAAGATCAGCAAGAAATCAGCAGTTCTACAAGACAACATGTGCAGACATACATGAACTTCTGATGTCTTGCTGAACGTGTTACATTTGGGCAGCCATTCTGGTAAGTTTCACTGACTATTGGTGCAAAGCAGTGCTGCTTGACATTCCAATCATGAATCATTTGACCTTTGAGCGTTGTCTGAACTTCATGGTGGTAAATGTCTCTATCAAAGTTTGGGAGAGAAGCAGCAGGTGTGCCTTAGCCTCAGACTCATTCTAAAGATTCATAGAGCTTAGCAAACGCATAAGTAAGACAACCAGATACTATACTGTTTGCATAGCCTACCTAGCTACTATTTCGTCTAAATCATCAGCCAGTAATACAAACAACAAAACTGTGTTCTCATTCTCCTCTAATAATCAAAACACGTTCCAAACAATTGGCTAGCAAGTCACAGCAATAGTTGACTAGCGTGTCATAGTGAAAGTTGACTAGCAAGTAAGTCACACCAAAAGTTGACTAGTAAGTTATAGTGAAAGTTGACTAGCAAGTCACACCAAAAAGGTCAACTGGCAAGTCACAGCAAAAAAAGTTGACTAGCAAGTTGAACAAAAGTAATTCGAGGTCAAAACAAAGCAATGAGATTGAAACTTGAATACAATGTGGAAAAGAAGACAACAGAACAAAGATAGAAGATCATCGACAAACAGAGGCAACACAATGAGCACGTTGAGAAAGGGAGAGAGAAAGCGAAGCAACTAAACAGTGCCAAGAACAAGTTGGATGCCAATGCAGGCAGGTGGGGCAGCGGCAACTAGTAGGTTACGGCAAAAAAGTCAACTAACAAATCACAACAAAAGTTGACAAGCAGGTCACCCTACCAAGTCACAGCAAAAGTGGGACTAGCAAGAAATAGCAAAAGTTGACCTGCAAATCACAACAAAAGTTGACTAGCAAGTCAGAGCAAAAGTTGACGAGCAAGTCACAGCAAAGTTGACTAGCAAGTCACAGTAAAAGTTGACGAGCACGTCACAGCAAAGTTGACTAGCAAGCATATCTCCCTTGTTGCGTATACCAACATAAAACCTACAAAAATAATTCAGACAAAATTTATTTAGTCAGTGATCTATTTGCGGATATATAATCATGCATTCGGTCAGGGTGTATGTCAACTTCTCGTACAAACAGTCGTAATAGACTTATCACGCCTCCCACCTCGGTGTGGGTCGGGCTGGGGCACCATAGCTTGTATTCACTTAGGCAGTCTTTACTTTTCATGCAACACTAATGATGATCATACATGAGGCCTGATAAAAAAACAACTCAGACAAGAGTTACCAGGAGAAATTCTGGTGGCTGGCAGAATGGCCGGGTTGGGTTCAGTCCCCAAGGTGATTTTGACGTGATGGTGCACCCAACCCATATCTCAACCAATAAGCAAGTCACAGCAAAGTTGACAAACTAGTCACAGTAAACGTTGTCTAGCAACTCACAGCAAACGTTGACTACCAAGTCAAACCAAAAATGTCAACTAACAAGTCACAGCAACAGTGAAGCAGCCAGCATGCTGCACTGACAGACAACAGAGAGATGCAGAAAGATCAGTGTTCAAAGTTACCTACAGGTAAGTTCTGTCAATAGGAAACTCTTCAAGTGTATTACAAACTGTCAATACCTGGTGATTATAACGTAAACCTTGGCATACACTCGTCTTCTCAGTGACATCGTCTAGCAGTTTTTTCTAGACTTACTGTAAATCCTGTCATCACTGCACTTTTATACCACTCACACATGTTTCCATAACGCTTTACAATATTACAAATAAGGCTAATATTCATGAGCTATGACTCAATAATTGAAGATAGCGAGACAAACTTGTCACAACAAAACTCAATCAACTACTTCACACACACTACCATTCCCGGACGGATCCAGAATTTCTCCAACAAGAGTGCTAACTTGAAGCTCTTAGCAACATGACGTCACAAACAACAATTAGAGCGTCAATGCAATTGCTATTAAGCTTTTGTTACAGTCAAATAATCATAAGACCTCACCAGCTAGCCCACAGTTTTGCATTAGAGTCTGAATTGTTTACCTACAATTACGTTAACATTATAGGGATGCAAATACAAGTAAGTACTACCTATTAAATTGCATGGGAACAGGCCATGGGGTACAAGTGGTCAACTACCTGGCTGTTAATATCATTGTAAGAGTCTAACAAATGAGGTGTGTGAAGGAAAACATTGAATAACTGTCTAGTCTCCCCAACAGTAACTAACACTGCTACAAAATGAAGACATTCCTACAGCTACCCTGGAGAGATTTTGACTGCTGCAGAATAAGAAAACAACCTAAAAGTCAGTAACGGTTGGACAGCAACTTATTGAACAATATCATGGCAATAGCTTAACGTTAAAATAGGTGGGGCATAATATGAAACACACACACACACACACACACACACACACACACACACACACACACACACACACACACACACACACACAGACACACACACACACAGACACACACACACACACACACACACACACACACACACACACACACACACACACAGACAAACACACACACACACACACACACACACACACACACACACACACACACACACACACACACACACACACACACACACACACACACAAAACACACACACAAAACACACAATGCACCATTAAAAGAGCAATAACGTCACAAAAACCATCACGTGATTTGTTGCTTTTTAATGTATACATAGAGTTTCAGGAAAGTATCGATCAGAAACTTTGATTCAGTCAAAAAAAATAAACTTAGTGCAAGACATCAATTCTATAGCTCTAATAGCTCTAGTTAGTTTGCAAGAATAAATTTGACAATAAGCAGAGCAGTCCACTACTTAGATTGTCTTAATCACTTCTGCATCACAGTAGATGTAAAGGAGTCTAAGATGAAACAAGCTATTTTGAATCGAAAGTGGACCTACACAGTTGAGCAGGCAGTTTGTCCGAACCCACAAACCCCAAACTCACATCAAATGGGCCACCAAACCGCCTACCCAAGCTATGGGCCATCTAAACCTCGAACCCCAGTGTATGGGCCGTCCGAACTCCAAAAATGCCAGCCTATGAGCCTAGATGTACTTAATACTTCCTAAAAACAAAATTATCACTTCAAAACTGTCAGTAAGTTTGTTGACATTTATCCTCTGGACCTCACTTCAAACGCTTTGAAATCACAAAATAATGCAAAGACAAGCTGAAGCTAAACTGTTAGTGAGAGTGCCCACAAGCAAGACGCCCCTCACGAATGGCACGCGGGAGATGAACTCTAAGATATATATATATGTTTTAGACTGACAGACAGACAGACAGACAGACAAACAGGCAGACAGACAGACAGACAGAGAGACATAGAGAGGGAGAGAGACAGACAGACATACAGACAGATGTAGCCCTTAATTGCTCATCTCTGGAGAGAGGACACTCTGCAATTAAGTACTGCGACAATGGATGGAGCTGTAGCAAGAATGAGAAGACATCAAACATAGCAAATATTCTAAACACCAGTTGTCTGGAGAGTACACTCCTGCCCTTATTTCACTACTTTTCGAGCAATTTGGTGGGTGGGGAGAAGCATCAACGTTCTTCAATAAACTTTCCAAACTATACAGTAATAAAGACGGAATAAACAATCCCTCAAGTTTTAAGACTAATTGGAGAAGAATGCTTGTCAGTACAACTTAATTCAGCATTGCAATGCCTCGGTGTTGGCTTGAAAGATGATCATAGTAACATATAGACAGCAAGCTGGCCAGAGTCTAGATGCATGTTGTTCAATTTTGAATTCAGTAAACTAAGCTTCAGTTTGTAGGCTTCATAGAGAAGTTTCTTAATTCTACTTGTTATGTATTTGTATAAACTGATAGTTGTAGATGTAACATTTATTGTTCATTAGCTGTTACTTTAGTTTCACAAGTATTAGCTTTGCTGTATAAAAATATATGAAGATTTGACAGACAGACAAACAGACAGACAGACAGACAGACAGACAGACAGACAGACAGACAGACAGACAGACACACACACACACACACACACACACACACACACACACAAACACACACACACACAAACACACACACACACACACACACACACACACACACACACACACAATCACACACACACACACACACACACACACACACACACACACACACACACACACAAACACACACACACACATACACACACACACACACACACACACAAACACACACACACACACACACACAACAAAAAAGACAGACAAAAGTCAGACAAAAGAATCTCCAATTAATTAATTGATTTAGAGCACCTGCCATGACCCAAGCTCAAAGCTACAGCATTTCTTCCAGAAGTAAACAAGAGATATACGTCTTGCCCAGTAGAACTGATGCAAAAGTATATGTCTTACCAGAAGAATAGGTAGCTCTACCTAGTTATTACAATTGTGTCAAAATATCCCCCACATGCATGTGCATGCATACAGTAAACTTTACCCTCAAGTAAAAAACAAAAATAAAATAACGGGAAAGAGAAAGGATGCAGACAAGGCTGCTGCCAAATAAAGACGTCATGCAACATCAAGAGTACTTACAGTCTGCTGGCCAGAATGGAGAGCGAATCCTGAAGAAAACCAGGACGTTATTGTGATCCAAAGCAACACATCTGTCTACATACGTGACGCTTCAGGCTGCCGTCTGATCGTTTCCTTCCAGCACCAACACAACACAACACATCAGTGACACCAAACATCATCACATGCAATATCTCGAGTGATCATGACACCCTCACCTCACTGGTTGACGTCCAGCAGACACAACACCATCCTTACCCTCCTCCATACCTTACAAGTCGACAAACACACAATCGCAAGCTGCAACAACAATAGAAACCATCTCAATGCTTGTGGTTAGAGTTGTAGAGGGCAGATTAGGGTGAAGTTTGGATGTTGTTGTATGCATTACAAGTGAAACCCTACACGCAAACAGCAACACTCTGCGTGTAAATACTTCCGCATACATATTACAACGTCCAAACAACCGTCGACGTCGAGATTTCGCACAAGGGAACAAATCGCTGAGCTCACGTCAAGGCTGATCCGAGGAAGGAGGGAGAGAGAGATCGAGTTGGCAACCGCGTCCACGTGTGCAATTGCACACTGCATATGAAAGTGTGCAAAGAAGTCATGAAAAGGCAGGTAGCACTCCTCTCTGCACAGCATTTGCTTCGCAAAGTGCCACACATACACACACACATACACACAACTGGTTGATGCCCATCTCTACAACACACTCATGCATCCGCCTCATGGGGTTGCCACCAGGACTGTGCTGGTCGGGGCATGAAATGGGAGCTAATACTGCGCGAAATCGAGGAGCAACGATGCAGAGGGGCGTACGGATGTGAAGCGTAGCTGCGTGCATATGCGGTTGACATCGAATCGACGGGCACGGATCAACCTACACGCGACTGCGCGGCCTGCCCACGACCTGATGTCGGATCGCACACGCGTGGATGGTTGTCTTACTTGATGGTGGGATGCGAGTTGGTTGCGAGCGTTGCTGCTGCGACTCACTGTGCTGCAATGAAACGGCGTCCTTCTGATGGGTGGATGATAGCCACGCCCACGGTGTTATTAATTTTAATTAAGGTGTGTGTGTGTGTGTGTGTGTGTGTGTGTGTGTGTGTGTGTGTGTGTGTGTGTGTGTGTGTGTGTGTGTGTGTGGTGTGTGTGTGTGTGTGTGTGTGTGTGGTATGTGTGTGTGTGTGTGTGTGTGTGTGTGTGTGTGTGTGTGTGTGTGTGTGTGTGTGTGTGTGTGTGTGTGTGTGTGTGTGTGTGTGTGTGTGTGTGTGTGTGTGTGTGTGTGTGTGTGTGTGTGTGTAAATATTACAACAGGAGCCAACAAGCTGGTCCTGCAAGGAGTACTGGTTTTTCTACAAATTTGAAGGCACATTCAAGCAGAAAATAAAAATAAAATGAATGATATGAAAGTCTTGTGAAACATGAAACAAAATCAGGGATCAGCATGTCAAAGATAAAAAAGGACACACCCACCCACCCTACACACACACACACACACACACACACACACACACACACACACACACAATGTGTGTATGACATCTGTTAGTAAAGAAACCAGCGTTCTGTACCAGTTCAATTAATTAATAATTAAATGTTCATAACCAAACAACTACACCTTTAAATATTTGAAATTCATCATTTGCTACACCTTGCAATCATCTTTGCTTTATCAGAAACTCCCCAAAGCTGTCAACATGATACCGAAGTAACAATGACATATACAACTGTATTTGAAAGGCTAGTGTAAAATTAATTGATATCAACTTCCACACACCAAAAGTGTATGCATGGTGCCCAAAAGCATATAAGTGGCTCAATGCATATGTTTACTATACAGTATAGTTTAAATTTGCTACCACGGACAACTCAAAATTTGGCATCAAAGTAAAGAGATAGATGAACATGCAGCAGGTGAGGTAGTTTGATCAGCAGTATACGTGAATGTGTGGAGATTGCTTCTTCCATGTTGTTCATTATGTTTACACTACAGTGAATCCACCACCATATTGACACAGAACACAGACAAACACAAGCTTCTTGCTAGAAAATTAAAATGAAATCAGAAAGAAATGCGTTTGTGGAATGCAGATGCTCATACCCTGGTGATCGACGTAACCCACACGTTAACTAGTCTCGCGTAGCAAGACCTTTTTCCGCCCCAGAAGAAAAGACAAACAGACAGATATAAGTACAGGCAGACAAACACGTACAGACAAACCGGTTGTCATATATTTCAGAACCAACTTTAGCAAAAACAACAGCTAACTGTACAAATGCTGACAAACAGATACAAAACGTACAAATAGCCTGAAACAAACAGACAGATAAACAAGCAAAAAAACAAACAGGCAGACAGATAGAAAAAGACAGAGATAGACAGACAGACTGACAGACAGAGAGACAGACAGAGACACAGACAGAAAGACAGACAGACAGACAAACAGACAAGCAAACAGACATCAAGAAGGCTAACGAAGATGAAATCCTCAGAAAATAGACCCGTTGTTTATTAGATAAATGACTGTTAGTGTTGGTCTTTTCGAGGAGCAGACTATCTTTTAGGTTTATTTTTGTACTAAAAACTCTATTAATATTAATTGTAATCATTGAACATTATTCTAGCTTGCTGGTGATGGTTATTGTTTTAGTTATCATTGTTCAAAATATTTGACAGACAGACAGACAGACAGATTGTTTTATTCTCTCCCAAACTGTAAATGTAACAGTTAATCGCAGAAGTGAAAGTATCCTAAGCATTATCAAAAACTACTGAAAAGTCTGAAGTCGTAGCTACAGTATTGTCCTAATGGACATAGTGTTGAATGTCTACATCAAAGAAAAATCATCTATCTTACCTACATGCAATCTACTTATCTTCTTTAATATAACTCTAGCATTACATCTCTGGATAATTATTATAGAAATCTGTCTACGCCATCTCGTCCTGAAGTCGGCTTCAGTACTTCTGCCTTCCGAATCTTTTGATTTCTTTAAGAGTGAGTTCAGGAAGTTGTCAGCCTCCTGACCCCAGAACCTAAGTGCTCAAAGACCAGAGGAACTAAGTTAGGTGTTGTGCCATCCTGAACAGACAGAGCTTCGTATTTGCTTTTCTTTCTCATTTCACGCCTCTCAGCTGCATAGCCTGCCTCTTTAGATGCTCTAATCAGGATGTCTTTGCTCCAAGGGTGAGCCATACTCATGTCCAACTCTGTGCTTGATTCATTGTACATCAAAATATCGGGGCGATTCTCGGATTCTGTATATTGATCTCTTAATTGACTCCTTGCGATGATGCAGTTGGAGCTCATTCAAACAACTGCACCATCCTGACACTACAGACAGACAGGCAGACAGACAGACAGACAGACAGACAAGAAAGACAAGACAAGACAGACAGCCAGTCAGCCAGCCAGCCAGCCAGCCAGCCAGAAAAGACAGAGACGTCTAGACAGACAGACAGACATTAATACAGACATACATTATTACATACATATTTACATACATACATACATACATACATGCATGCATACTGTGATACATGCATACATACAAACAGACAGACAGACAGACAGACAGATTTGTTTTATTGTCATCAAACGTCACTACTTACATCACTTGCTGCAGTACTAAAAGTTCTACTTTCCTACTGTTCTTCGTTTTAATTAATGAATAGAACTATGAATGGCTTTGTCCATCTCTAGCTTGTCTTGTCCATCCAAACAATTCAATGAAAGCCTACAGACAGACAGACAGACAGACAGACAGACAGACCGACAGACAGACAGACAGACAGACAGACAGACAGACAGACAGACAGACAGACAGACAGACAGACAGACAGACAGACAGACAGACAGACAGATAGACAGGCAAGACAGACAGACAGACAGACAGACAAGCAGGCAGACAGACAGAAAGAGAATTTATTCTCATACAGATTCTACTTGTACATATGCTAGGATTTTTAAATATAGGTCTAGTTTTGAAAATCGTAAACAAGCTTGTCCACACGTACGTACATCGGTAGCGGTAACAAGTACGTAAGTAAATGTTGTGTTTAAGACTGTATTAGCTAAAGAATCCCTTATTTAATTGATAATTGATTTAAACCTTTAACAAGATTTTGCAAATTTCTTACATACTTTTTATGTTAGCTACTCATTGGTAAATGTCAGGATAAAATGTTCTATGTACCAGTTTCTGCTGACTATCTTCACTTCACATTATGCGCTAACCAAAAGCTCATCTAGAAGCCAAACGACAGGAGACGAGGGATAATAACGGAACTAGTCAACACCTCAGGTATAGAACATGAAAACAAGAAACGAAAGCAAATGTAGTGTTCACCAGTGGTAGACAGTCTCTTTATGAGTGGGAGCGTTTTGATTCTTGGGCTTGCAATACTCCACAAGTTTCTGATTCAGATCTGCAGAATTTAACAATCAAATCACCGACAGAAACATAAGGGGATGTTTACAGGATATTGTTTTTGGAGGACTAACTCGACTAGATGGCTATTATGGATCAAATTTAGCACGTCAAAGAACAACATGGATGTATTTCGAAGAAATAAATTCTTGGAGAATTATCGATAATGTCGGAAACGGACCGCCAGCGATGTCGAAATTTCATCTGGTGATTCTTTGTAGTTCACATGCCATCGTACTGCATTCTCATGTTATCAATAGCACTTGGGTGTTCATGTTTAAAGAAATGCGTTGAAAACGAGTATCTATTGAGGGTAATCGACCACGTGGGATAAATAGTTTTATCTCCAATGCCTTTTTGGCTGCGGTAGCCGTGACAAGTTCAAACTCTTCGTGCACTTGTAGTGAGCACCACCGACATCGGCTATTACAGGCTCAGCTGTGTGATAGAATATAGAACGTATCGTTGGAAGAAATTGGGAATTCAGAAATTTTGTTTTAAGTTTCATTCAGATTATATCCCTTATGAATATGTTAATACTTTGTTAAAAATTTTTTGTTTCTGTTACTACTTCGCCAGAAGTGAAAACACTGTTTTCATTGTCTTTGGAAGATGCCTTTGGACATATTCTGTAGAGAAATCAACTTGGAATGAAACAAAAAACTGTCTTCGAGTCGCTCTCTCAACATCTGACATAAGACCCGTATTTCTGGCTGATACCGGAGAGATTCTCATCTTCTCTATGGCACGTAGTCTAGTCATTCAGCTGCCTTTGTCTAAAGGTTATACGTGCTACGAAAGCGTCCCAGGAATTATTCCGAAAATAGAAAGTGTGTATTCTGTACGAGTAATCAATTTTACTAAATTGATGGTTTACTTGTCTGAAGACGGTGAATCGTGTGGCACAAGCACGTGGATTTTAGAAAGAAACAGTTTTGGGAGATTATGGATTACGAAAAATACTGAAAAACACCAACATCAGTCCTTCACATTACCTAGCGCAGTCTTTCTGGAAAGATACGTATTATCGGATTGTCAATCCATCATCTGCCGTCCTAAGTGAAGGCGATCAAGACGCTATGCCACTAGTCGTGTTGTCATTAAACGTGCGTACAAAGAAATGGCAAATGCAAGGTCAGCTCAAGATTACAGGAATGGACTTCGATCCCATTGTCTTGGCAAACTCAGAAAGCACACACATGGAAAGAGATGTGTGGCTATTTGTATCTACCAGACAACCACACTGTCTTGCTTACTTCAGATCACATGCAACCTATGACACATAATTTACCTCCTAGATTCATGTCTACACTTGTCACTATCAACTCGTCGTCGGCTTTGCTGTTTTGAGGTCTGAATGGATCTCTTGTTGCTTTAAATGATCTTTGGGAATTTTGTCTGACACTTAAAATGTGGATTCCGAAGACGGTGAACAAGAACATGCACGACTGAACCATTCAGTCACCTCGTTATGGACACTCTGCTGCAGTTACAGGGTTTGATATGTTTGTCATTGGTGGATATAACGGTAACAATACCTGCAACCGACAATTGTGGAAATATATTTTGATGAATAACTCGTGGAGCGCTTTACCAATAAACAATCAATTTTTGAGTTCTATTGCCATGGAATACTGCGAGTTTGGAATGATAGCTGAGAATGCAATGTTATGAATAGCAACTTCGTGTTATTCTGATACTCGTGGATACTACGAACTATGGTTGTATGTCATTCACTCGCAAACGTTGGCTTTCATGATTGAAACACGGAGAGAGAACACACTAGCAGGGTCTGCATCTTATGCATTCTGGCAAGAATATCTGTTGAATACAAATAATAAATACGCTTTATGGTATATAAAAATTGGTTGTCCTCTGAGATTGTCGTCGAGCGACGTTTCTCGTGTTCCCTGTCACATTTGCAAGGTCGGCTTCTACGCTGCCGTCGGCTCGACCGAGTACCGAAAATGTCCGAAAGGAATGACGACGAGGGACGAGCGCTCGTCGACGATGACCAACAGCATCGTTTGCGTTGTCACGGGGATTTGTGCA
>NC_085086.1:1440020-1447520 GCF_963422355.1 Corticium candelabrum
AGCGTGACGGGCGCTCGAACACGACTAACCGGAATCCCCTGTCGACTCGATTGGAAGTTAACGGAATCCCCTGTCGACTCGATTGGAAGTTAACTGCGTGCGTTGTGACGGATGTTGCGTCATTCTATCTATCTACATCCGTCACGGAAGTAGACTGACTTCTGGTCTCGAGGTGAGAGTGAACGAACTCTAGTGAAGCATCTCTATCTCTTGAATCACTTCTCTTCCAGAACAGACAGATTCTGAAAAGGTATCTCTATATCTCGTCTCTACATCTATTACAAGTCTGATCTGTCTGTCTGTCTGTCTGTAACATCAATCACGCAAAAACTGCTGGGACGATCGCCACGAAACCTTGCATGAGGACTGCTTTCCACGCCACAATGCAACGCACTCTTCGGTATCTAGACGGTCCCCTGTCGAGGACTCCATCCCCAAGCGAAATCTCGCCAGGAAGTGACCGTGTGCGTGGTTCCAATTTACGCGTGCCAATTGCAACGACACCATAATACTGCGGTCACACAGTGACACTCCTGTCGCGTAAATAACGAACCTGTCACTTCAACGAGAAACGACGATGTTGATTCCATAAATTTCAAATTGTTGCAAAAAATTGCCAGGAGAACAAAAGTGCTACAAATCTTTGACTCGGCTTTGGACTCCGACCAACAAGTAAACTATCCAGCGAAATTTTTAAATTCTCTGCAAATTCTATTTGTTCCACCATACAACTTGATGCTTAAAATCGGTGCACCCGTTATCCTTTTGAGAAACCTGGACCCTCTTAGCACCGGCGTAGCAATGTCCTCAAGTTTGGGGAGGCTAATAAATTAGGCTGCAAACCACGCCCATATAGCGCGCACAAAACCACGCCCATTTTCTACTTTTCTAGCTCCCAGTTTGTAGACATCTAAGTAAATTAGTGTCAATTTCAGGTTACAAATATACTGTGAGACTGAGTACCGTCAGTGTCCGTATAAAGAAGTGGAAACACTGTTACCGTCCGTGCCAAGAATGTTTTCATTGCTGGCTGCGATCGTCAAAATTAAATGGCATCTCGATGAAAATAGAATCTAGAAGACCAATTCAGTGCAAACGACGTTGACCAATTTTAGCATTTCTTAGTCTAGCAAGCAATATATATAGGTCTAGCTACAGTTTTTATTAATAGATAGAATAAACATGTAGAGAGAGAGAGTACCGTGGAGTGGAAGCAAATCATTATGGGTAGCGGAGCCGCCGGAAATTCCAGTCTCTTTACTTAAGTGCCCACGACTTTTCGAAACTGGTTTATCATACTCAAATATAATGTGTATTGTCACAGAGATATAGTTAACCTCGTCGTCGATCGTCAACGTACTACTCTGAGATTAAGAGAACTGTCACTGTTTAGTAACTTAAAATGATTGTTTTGTTTGAAGCGGAGTGACACGCCCAAAATTTTTAGGGCTGTAGTCTCCCCTAGCCCCCCTTTCCCTCCGACGCTACGCCGGTGCTCCTAGATTATGCAATGCTACAAGGTTGGTTGTTCAGACATTGCTCACCAATGTCATCAAAACGACGATTCTAACAGGCAGTTTCAAGGGTAAAGACGTCTTTTTGCCATGCATACCAATCATTCCAAGAGACACTGTATTTAAATTTAGGAGGCTTCACTTTCCCATTAGACTTAGTTTTTCATTATCAATTATCAAAGCTCAGTGTCGGTCTTTCAAGGAAGTTGGACTGAATTTGACAATTCCATGGTTTTCGCATGGACATGCAGTTCTATGTAGAATGCTTGCGCGATGGGCATGGAAAACGTTTACATTACTTTGCACCAGAAGGCAAGACTAGGAATATTGTGTACTAAGAGATTCTATAGTCTCTTCTCTTTATTTTGCATACGTATGGTGAATAAGTGTTGTTTTTATACATAGAATATGTAAAAATTCGCAACAATAGCTCCACCGGTCTAAAGTTACCCGGGCAACACCGGGTCGAGATGCTAATATATCCATATATTTAGAGGAGTGCTCTCTGTCTGTGTCGCACTCGAAGTGGCGGAGATGCGCGCAGCTGTACTTAGGGTGTCGCCGTTTTCCAGATTGCAAGGGATCCCTTCTCGAGGGTCGATCGCGACCCGCACGTTAAATTTCAAGATGACGCAAACACTACATCCTCTAGTTCATTCAAACGCACGCCCACATCAGTGCCGTACTTGCAGACCGTTGGCTCGAGTGTCCAACCGGTCGTCTTCCCGCAGGAGGAGAAAATCTCGAGTCGATCGGTCGTCTCCCCAGAACGAAAAAGACATGCAGACTGTACCTGTCGTCGTCCTTCGCAACGATTCCAGCGATCAAAGACTTCTTGCCGGATTGAAGCCTGTTTGCATTTGCACTGAATTAATATAAACGCACCGAGCAGTACACGGAAAGTGTGTTGATTTCTATCAAAGAGAGCGAGTCTAGAGAGCAAGAGTCGAATTCATTCTATTTATCCGGGACCTCGTCTATAAGATTGCACATGACCGTCGCCTTGTTTGATCACGGACAACGAAAATGACGAAAACGTCGAAAACAAAGCGCGAACAATGCACGCATGCGTTTCAAGCTATGTACGGGAGAGTAGGTAGCTGCATGTGACCTCCAAGTTTCCAGTGCCCGGATATATAACTCTGGACGGAAAAGTCACTGATCATTTCTCAGAACGGGACACTCAGTTACATTTTCATTTGTCTTCAACGGGATTTTAGCTAACAATCAATAATATAAACACCCCGAGCGAAGAACGGTATCCTATCTTGTGTACAATATATGTACAGGTCTAGGTAGTTCACTAATATATTTCTAGTATTGAAGCCGATTTTGAATGCGAGCCGACTGCTGCAGTCGTTGTATTTTTTGTCTACACGTCTGTCTGTCTGTCTGTTCCTTTGTAAATTATTTATTTTTCCTGTGCAAATAATGTCTGCCTGTTCGTCTGACATGTGGTTTTGTGGGCTGTTCTTCGCCTGTTCGTATGTTGTCTGACTGTTTGTGTACTTGTCTTTTTGTCTATCTCTTTATCTGTCTGTCTGTCTGTCTGTCTGCCTGTCTGCGTGTCTTGTGTCTGTCTGTCTGTCTATCTGTCTGTCTGTTTGTCTGTCGATCTATCTGTCTGTCTGTATGTATGTATGCATGTATGTATGTATGTATGTATGTCGGTCGGTCTGTCTGTCTGTCTGTCTGTCTGTCTGTGTGTAGGTATATGTCTGTCGATCTGTCAGTTTGTTGTGTTGTTTGCCTCTTTGTCGTCTCTCTCTCTCTCTCTCTCTCTCTCTCTCTCTCTCTCTCTGTTTGTCTTTCTTAGTCTAGACGTCTGTCTGTCTGTTCTAGGTCTAGTGTTGAAATTTATAAGCAAACTTGTCCACACGTACGTACAGCGGTAACAAGTACGTACGTAAATATTGCGTTTAAGATTGTGTTAAAGAGTCGCTTATTTAATTGATAATTGAGTTAAACCTTCATCAAGATTTTGCAAACTTTGTACATACTCTTTATGTTAGCTACTGATTGGCCAATGTCAGGATGAAATGCTCTATGTACCAGTTTCTTCTGACTATCTTCACTTTACATTATACGCTAAACAAAAGCTCGTCTAAAAGCCAAACGACAAGAGACGAGGGAATAACAAAGGAACTAGTCAACACCTCAGGTATAGAGCACGAAAACAAAGAAACGAAAGCAAATGTAGTTTTCAACTGTGGTAGACAGTCTCTTTATGAGTGGCATCGTTTTGATTCTTGGACTTGCAATACTCCACAAGTTTCTGATTTCGGATCTGCAAAATTTGCAATCAAATCGCCGACAGAAACACAAGGTGATCTTTACAGGATATTGCTTTTTGGAGGACTAACTGCACCAGATGTCTATTATTGGTCAAATTTGGTAGATCAAAGAACAACATGGATGTATTTCAAAGAAACGAATTCTTGGAGAATTATTGATAATGTCGGAAATGGACCGCCAGCGATGTCGAAATTGCATTTGGTGACTCTTTGTAGTTCACACGCCATGGTACTGCATTCTCATGCTATCAATAGCACTTGGGTGTTCACGTTTAAAGAAATGCGTTGGAAGCGAGTCTCGATTGAGGGTAATCGACCACGTGGGATACGTACTTCTATCACCAATGCCTTTCTGGCTGCGGTAGCCGTGACAAGCTCAAACTCTTCGTGCACTTGTAGTGAGGACGTCCTCGTCTTCGTGTACTTGGGTAAAGCAAATACATCGACATTCGACGTGAGCTATTACAGGCTCAGCTGTGTGATGGAATATACAACGTATCGTTGGAAGAAATTGGGAATTCACAAATTCCCTTTTAAGACTCCCTTCGATTACAGTTTAGATACATTTTCGCCAGCAATCTGTTTTTTTCCTGGTACTACTTCGCCAGCAGTGAAAACACTGTTTTTCATCGTCTTTGAAAACTGCCTTTGGACATATTCCGTAGAGAAATCAACTTGGAATGAAACAAAAAACTGTCTTCGAGTCTTTGTCACAACATCTGACATAAGACCCGTACTTCTGGCTGATACTGGAGACATTCTCTTCTTCGCTATGGCAGGTAGTCTAGTCATTCGGCTGTCTTTGTCTAACGGTTATACGAACTACGAAAGAGTCTCGGGGATTATTCCAAAAATAAAAAGCGTGTATTCTGTACGAGTAATCAGTGTTACTAAATTGATCGTTTACTTGTGGGAAGACAGAGAATCATGTGGCACAAGCACGTGGATTTTAGAAAGAAACAATGTTGGGAGATTATGGATTTGGAATATACTGAAAAACACCAACCTAGCTCCTTCTTCAAGTTACCTAGCGCAGTCTTTCTGGAAAGATACGTATTATCGGATTGTCGATCCATCATCTGACGTTTCTAGTGAAGACGATCAAGACGCTATGCCACTAGTCATGTGGTCATTGAACGTGCGCACAAAGAAATGGCAAATACATGGTCAGCTCAATGTTACAAGAATGGACTTCTATTCCTTTGACTTGACAAACTCAGAAAGTACGCACATCAAAAGAGATATGTGGCTATTTGTATCATATACCCACACGAACTTGATTACTTCAGATCACATGCAACCTATGACACATAATTTACCTCCTAGATTCAGCTTTACACTTGTCACTATCAACTCGTCGTCGGCTTTGCTGTTTGGAGGTCTGAATGGATCCCTTGTTGCTTTAAATGATCTTTGGGAATTTTCTCTTACACTTAAAATGTGGATTCCGAAGACGGTGAACACGAACAAACACGACTGGAGCATCCCGTCACCTCGTTATGATCACGCTGCTGCAGTTACAGGGTTTGACATGTTTGTCATTGGTGGATATAATAGTAGCCATACCTGCAACCTACAATTATTGTGGAAATATAATTTGATGAATAACTCGTGGAGCGCTTTGGCACCAAACGATCAATTTCCGCGTTCCATTGCCATGGAAAACTGCCAGTTTGGAATGATAGCTGAAGCGGAAATGTTGTGGATAGCAATTTCGTATAATTCTGATACTCGTGACAATTGGTACTACGAACTATGGTTGTTTGTCATTCACTCGCAAACGTGGGCCTCCATGGTTGAAACCAGGAGGGAGAACACACAACTAGCGTTTGTATCTTATGCATTCTGGCAAGGATATCTGTTGAATATAAATAATGCTGCTTTACGGTATATGAAGGTTGGTTGTCCCCTGGGATTGTCGTCGAGCGACGTTTCTCGTGTTCCCTGTCACATTTGCAAGGTCGGCTTCTACTCTGCCATCGGCTCGACCGAGTGCCGCAAATGTCCGAACGGAACGACGACGAGGGACGAGCGCTCGTCCACGATCACCGACTGCAACGTTTGCGTGACAGGTTATTGTGATCACGGCACGTGCCTGGTGGTAAGCAACACTTTAACGCAAATTCCCGTATGCACGTGTCATGTCGGATTCACTGGTTCTCGCTGTCAAGACGCAACTTATTATTACATTGGAACGGGAGTCGTTCTAGTGGCAGTTATTATTATTTTACTCGTTATTCTATTAAGACGTTTCATTAAAAACCGAAAAAGACGAGAAACGGATCTACGTCATCACATACAAATATTAAATGATGCGTGGCAAATCGGTTGGCACGAAATAAACTTGCAGAACGAAATAGGGAGAGGAGCGTCGGGAAGAGTGTGGAAAGCGCAATACCGTGATGTGGACGTTGCTGTAAAAATGCTCATTGGAGACGATGATACACAATCGTCGTTCGAATTTGCGCAAGAAATGAAGTTCATGCAAACAATGCGCCACCCAAATATTGTACTTTTCATTGGAGCGGGTAAAACGAGTCCAGAAGCACAACCGTTTCTCGTCGTCGAGTTTGCGCATCGAGGATCATTACATCACATACTGGATGACGTCAGTATTGAAGTGACGTCGAGTCGTAAAATAGCCTTTGCACTAGACACTTCTAAAGGAATGGAATTTCTTCATAACTTGGACCCACCAAGAATTCATCGAGATCTGAAGAGTGAGAACTTATTGGTTAGTCAGAGTTGGATTGTCAAAGTCGCTGATTTTGGTCTTGGACGATCTCTGCGATCTACTAGGCAACCTCGACAATCATGCGGTTATATGGCGTTGAGTTCACAAACAGATTCACTGTATGAGATGAGAGAAGAATTGTCTGAAGATGAGATTGGGACAATCAGATGGCGTGCGCCAGAGTTATCACAACGACAGAGATACGACGGATCCATCGATGTGTACAGGTATAATCAAGAAACATTCTTGTATCAAGCGTGTGTGTGTGTGTGTGTGTGTGTGTGTGTGTGTGTGTGTGTGTGTGTGTGTGTGTGTGTGTGTGTGTGTGTGTGTGTGTGTGTGTGTGTGTGTGTGTGTGTGTGTGTGTGTGTGTGTGTAGCCTCGTACCAGACCCTCTCGCGCCGTCGTGCTCGGTTCCCGTATAACACATCAACGCCGGAGAAAGTCTGGGATCACTTACCTCGCGTATGTCACCAAGCCTTTGGATACTAATACGATTAGTTTAATAGTTATTCTCATGTGTCACAAGGAATGTCTTGCAGCCGACTTGACCTTCGATTCGTACTATACTTGTTTCCTTCCAATGTTGGTATGCTGTCCCTACGCAAGCTCTACCTAATTGCCAACCTCTCTGGGAAAGAGGACTTCCTCTCCAAGAGACTCTAGAGCGGAAGTCAACACCGTGTCTGCCGGCATGCTATGCCAAGCTCCAAATGTTCCCGAATGGTACTCGAGCTTCCCCATTCGTCTTGTTCTCGTAGCCTAGCACAGTAATATAGCGGCGCCTAGTGCATCCCTAGTCCAAGCTACCTAGACTGCTGATCGAATCACATTGTACCTCACAGCTTCAGATAACGTAAATCGAACTCAGGATAGAGCTCCCTCTGTGAATGAATCTCTCATGCAGCTGTACAGGAACAAAATGTTAACAGTGAGTGTATGCAATCGGATATCACAG
>NC_085086.1:1455020-1460020 GCF_963422355.1 Corticium candelabrum
GGAGGGCATGGCCAATGTAGCAAGAAGCGTCGACGACAACGTATCAGCGGCTGTGCCGATCGTCAAGATGCGCTACCGCTCGAGTCCGACGGAAGGAAGTAAAGCAGCTGATCGTAACAGTTTTTTCGATCTCCTCGCCGCGCATCGCACCGCCGACGCGCTGCGCGATCAGCGCAGTCCCGGACCGCCTCTCGGAAGGCAGTACTTCTCACCGGGCGAATTAGCTGATGAAGACAGCTCGCAACATTCGTCTCCGGGCTCGACCGGAAACTCGCGCCAGTCGCCTCTTCATTGGCTGGTTAAGATGGGCGTGGCGGAGCACGACGGTAACTTGCCTATATCGATCAGGCGACCGAAGAAAGAAGAGCGAGCGGTTAGTCCGCCGATCAAGCGGGTGAAACAGCAGCCGTCGACGTTTTTGAAGAGGCTACGGTCGGGATCGAGCGAGATGAGTCTCGACAAGACGGAAACGGAGAGACTGAAGAAGGTGGGGATATTAGGAGGAGGAGAATAATCTGTAATTGTGTTACTGACTTGACGCTATAGACTTGTTGTATCGATCGTCGTCGTGTTTTTGTGTTGTGTTGGGTTGTACCTTTGTGTGTCTCTCTGTCTGTATGTGTGTGTGCATGATGGTGATGATGATGATTCCATCTTTCCTGTCTGGTTGCTTGTCATGCCATTTGAAGGTGGAGGTGGGATGTTAGGGTCACATATAGCAGGAAGTATGATCTTTGAGCTGCTCTGTGGAGAATGTTTCTCCAGAGACTGTTTCTCCAGCTAGCTGTGTGGACACTGGTGTGTGTGTGTGTGTGTGTGTGTGTGTGTGTGTGTGTGTGTGTGTGTGTGTGTGTTGTGTGTGTGTGTGTGTGTGTGTGTGTGTGTGTGTGTGTGTGTGTGTGTGTGTGAGTATGTCATAAGCTGGTGCTCCTGTGATTACCCGGCGCGGCTCCAGTAGGTTACTACCAAAAGCCAGAGTTCTCGTGTGCACAGGCACTCAGTCATAGGGCATTTACTCTTTTACAGTGTGTTTGTTTGTTCGTGTCTCTGTCTGATTACCTGCCAGTCTTTCTGTCTGTTTGCCTGCCTGTTCACCTACCCGCCCGTCTGTCTGTCTGTCTGTCTGTCTGTCTGTCTGTTTGTCTGTCTGTTTGTCTGTCTGAACACTTATTGGTCTCTTGGAATGAATCTAAAAACAGATAGTCTCTATTGATGTAATCCTAGTGTCTGATTGGTAGTTAACCTTTTGTACCATTGTCACTAGTCATTTTGAAACTGTCACCTGAAGAAGGTGTATGTGGCTGAAATGTCAATATTCCATCTTGGTGTCAGATTTGCAGAATGGCTGCATTGTCTAACTTCGTACTTGTCTGTCTGTCTGTCTGCCAAACATATTTCTTATGAGCAAGGCAACTTTTAAATAGTTTACGCACCAACACGACACTAAAACTAGTTGCATAAAGTCTATTCTGGGTTTATTTCTAAATTTTTACACAGAAATAATGGAACAGATTTTATATCTCTACACTAAATCTTAAGTCTAACGTACCATTTATCATGTATGCGTTGACTTGCCAAAGACAACCTGGAAGCTGCAGTGCTCTAAACGATTACAAAAATCGTTACAGAAAGTTAATCTTGGTTTTGGTATTGCCTCTGAAGCAATACTTTTCAATATTGTCAGACTTGTAACGTAAAATTGTCCAGAAACGGGAGGATTTAACCACTTGAATGTAGAATAAACCGCCTGCTGCAGTTAGTTTATTTTCATGACAAATTTCATTCTTTCCTGTACCACATATGCTGATATTGGATGCATAATACGAGAGAGAGAAAGAGAGGGAAGAAATAGTGTTGATGCATTGATGGAGTGATGAAATAAGAAACAGTAGATGAATGTGATTGACTGGAACTGACAGTGAGGAAATGATCTCATAGACATGGATTGATGTTTTCTGTATAGTGGTTTAGCTCTTCCTGGAGACAACCTGTTATTCATCATATGACCACACAGTACCATAGTGCACAGCAGGGGATCTGTTGGTCATTCTTGCTTCCTTGTTGGTTTTTTGCGTGACAGTGGGCTTCTTTTACTGGTGTGGGTTGAAGTAACTCTGCTGGATCGTTGAGGTTGTCTACTCAAATCGAATATTGGTTTATATGTTGAGTGCGTGTTACATTGAAACTTGTGGCAAGGTAGCAAGTGTGAACAGGGGAATTGTATTGAAAGAGTGGATCTCTCAGTACATTAAACTTTAGTGTGCCTGTTTATATGTCTGTCTGTCCGTCTATCTGTCTGTCTGTCCGTCTATCTGTCTGTCTGTCTGCCTGCCTGTCTGTCTGTCTGTCTGTCTGTCTTGTCTGTCTGTATGTCTGTCTATATGTACGTCTGTATAGGTATGTAGGTATGTACAGTAGTTATGTTTGTATATTGTTATAGGGTGTGTTTGTCTGTTATGTTTTTCAGTTTGTCTGTAAAGTCCATTTATTTCATTGATGGTCTGTTATGTTTGTCTGTCTGTCTCTTCTCTGTCTGTCTCTCAAATCCATTTATTTCATTGAAAATCATTACAACTGCAAAGTACATAGTGACGTCCAGCGACCACAAACTGGTCACTTACAACTCTCTGTTTGTCTGTTTCTCTGTCTGTTTGTCTCTCTCTGTCCATCTACCTTTGCCTGCCTGTTTGTCTTTCAGTCTGTCCTTTTTGTATTTGTTATCTGTCTGTTTGTCTGTCTGTCTGTTTGTCTGTCTGTCAATACATATATTTTCAAACAACACTATTGCATTCTAGTCTGGCCCAAATGGCCGACGCCATAATTTGACTACGTGCGAATGAACTGTCATCTGTCTGTCTGTCTGTTATTCTTTCGATTTGTCTGTCATCTGGCTGTCATTGGTTTATCTGTTTGTTTGTCTGCCTGCTCGCTTGGCTGCTTGTGCGATTATTTGTTTATGTCAAATTGGGTTTGCCAGTCGTTGTTAATCGATTCTCTCTTTTCCAGCGGGCATTTGCACACTACGACACTCAAAGTATGGCATCTAGTCTCACCAAGAGTCCAGTTAACTCTCCAGCCGACATCAATAAGAACACAGGAGCATCCGCTATCTCCCAGCAATGGGACGAAATTGATGACGAAGAACAAGCATCGAATGATCTTTTGGCGTCGTGTCCCTTCTTTCGAAACGAAATTAGTCAAAGTCACAAGCCAGATGTGCGCTCGAATGGTATGTTTAGCGTAAAGGTGGGAAGCACACAGCGACGTCGAGTATCAAGAGCCGCTGACACGGTGATGGAGTCGAAGGTGAGTGATGTGTTTGTTGATCTCAGATTTTGTACATTTGTTTGTTTGTTTGCTGGTTGGTTTATATGGATACCTATTTGGTTGTTTGTCTGTCAGTTTGTTGGTAGTTTGGTCTGTGTCTATCCTTATTGATGAATTATTAGTTCATGTTGCCAGATCACTCCCCTCTGACTATGTGATTGGTGGAGTATGTCTGATGGGTTCCTTTGATGTGTTACTAATGTTGGGTACTAATTGGTGTATTAATAAGCAATTAATGATGACATATGGGGCAAACATGTCTGTTTGTTTGTTTGTGTTTATTGGTGTATTTGTATGGCTGTCTGTGGTTTTGCAGCATCTTTGTTCTTGTTTGTAGTTGTCAATGTTTGTTGTCGTTTGTCAGGATGTTTATTATTTGTGTGCTTGTTTTCTGTTTGGTGGTATGGTGTGTGGAATTTTTTGTTTTGTGGTTGTTTGTCTTTGGTGTGTTTGCTTGTGTCTGTTTGTTTGATTGTTTGTTTGCCTGTTGGTCTGTTGATTAGTTTGTATGTCAGTTTCTTTGTCTGTTTGTGTGTTGGTTGGTTGTAGTTTAGTTGTCAGTGTGTGCTTTGCCATATTGTTGTGTGAACTTACTGTTGTACATTTAGAGGAGAAGAGACTCGGATGTATCTGATCATCAGGGAGGTGACAAGAACAGTTGGCTGTTTAGAGAGAACTTGAGAGGCAACGAATCGCGTGATCCTGAACGTGAGATGTTTGAGTTTGTTGACTATGGAGCTTTATACTACAGGAAGTTCTTCTATAATCTCGGTGAGTTGTTACTTGAGGCCCAGATATCCAGGCTAAGGGTATAGTAGTGGGTCGACGTGCGACTGTATTTATACTCAATTAGCCAGTTTCAATTGAATCTATTCTGACCAATAGATGAGAAGTGGCGTCATGACAAACCAATAGATGAACGTGATGTCATCGTAAGGCTCCACCTCTATTGTTTTGTAGCTGGACTACAAGAATTCAGTCATCGAGCGTGTATCCTGTACATGGTTATAATAATCCTTTGTTTTACGGATTTAGCACATAGAACAACGCCTGTAGTCATTTGCACCAACAACCAAGCGTCTGAGAGCGAAGGTGCAGCTGTACCTGACTTGTAACATTTTGCTTGTTCCACAGTATTTCTGCATAGTGGTTCTGAAGTCTGACAGCATGAATTTTGGTGTGCGTGCCTGAGTGGCCACGGTGTTGTTGCAAAAATCACTTTTTGGGAAATTTGAAAAAACAGAAATTTGGTGCTTTACCGGAATTTTTGAAGGGAATATGCATTGTCTATGACAGCGTCTCTTTGTCGGATGAAGTGCATCTATTCACTTTTGTTAACAGTATCCAAAGTCAGCGAACGGAGACGCCTAATCTACATTTGCACGTGTATGTTTTTCCCACATTAATGTTTTGTTGTGGCTCTGGCGGCTCTGGGGTCATCTCATTACGACAACCTAAAGTTACCTCGTAGGCTAACTACCGCGTAAAGGGATTTTCAATGGTGTCAAATTCATGGCTTCATGCCTCTTGATCCTCAGCTGCTTTACATACACTGTACACATGTCTTAACACCATGTGTTGTGCATGTACACCAGAGGGTTTAGCAGTGTATAGTGCTTCTCTATTCATTATTTCTGTACTTGTAGACTATACACTAGACTATTGTATTGCAC
>NC_085086.1:1465020-1557520 GCF_963422355.1 Corticium candelabrum
ACTGAGGAGTCAAATATTTGGCATGTGAATCTCAGTTGTATTCTCTCATGTAAGACTTAGCACACGCATGCGCGTGCACACACACATACACACACACACACACACACACACATACACACACACACACACACACACACACACACACACACACACACACACACACACACACACACACAGCATTTGGAAGTATCATCAATCTGACTGGAAGAAATGGATCAGATCACACTCAAACATCTGCTCCAAATTCTAGTTTCTTCATTTCTTACTTACTTGCTTGTGCACTACCCTCTTGTATCCAACAGCACCAGCTGGCTCTAGCAAGAACCGTGCTATTATAGACAAATGGACAGACTGACAGCCACACAAACAGACAAACCAGGCAAACAGAAAATGGAAAGACTAAACAGACTAACAGGCAAACATACGAATGGACACACGGATGGATGAATAGACAGATAGATAGGCAGACAAACTGTAGAATGACAGAGAGGTGGACAAACATACAGCCAAGCAGTTGCATAATAATTTTGTTTTTTTGTTGTGTGTTTATTGTCGGCTGCTATTGTTGGTTTGTTATTACAGGGAAGCTGTTTCCTCGATCTCTTGGGCAAAAGAGGAAGGAGAAGTTGAAGCCATATCTCAGTCTGGAGACGGCAGTGAGAGGAGCAATCACGTGGAATGTAGAGGTGTGACAGACTGCTGTAGAAGTGTATGTCTGTCTGTCTCTTTTTCTGTCTGTTTGTCAAAGAAATGTATCTGTATAAATCAGAATTGTTACGAGCTAAATCTGACTGTCTGTCTGTCTGTCTGTCTGTCTGTTTGGCTGTTTGCCTGCCTGCCTGCCTGGCTGGCTGGCTGGCTGGCTGGCTGGCTGGCTGGCTGGCTGGCTGGCTATGTGTTTGTCTGTCTGTCCATCACATATATTTGAACTTTTATCTATGAAACATTCCGCAATGCAAGGTACTGTACTATGTACTGTCCAACTACTACAGTATTTCCCATGCAATTATCCGGTTGGGGCAACCAATTATTCGACTCAACCAATTATCCCATTGGGCAAGCAATTATCCGGTTGGGGTAACCAATTATCCGACTCAGCCAATCAATTATCAGATTGGGGCAACCAGTTATCCGATCTAGCTCTGGCAAGCTGTACACTTTCCCGAATGAAACTCTCACCTTGCGTTGCTGGTTAGTTGTTCAGTGCTTTGGGTCACAGTCAAAACTCTCTCTGATGCAGATTGATAGCATCGTGGGAAACGCTAGGGCAATTAATTAAGGTACTACACATGTGAATGTGAGGATCCACCTGTAGTGCGCCGCAACTGAACAGCTCTGCTGTCTTTTCTTTTCGCATCAATCTTATTGACTTGAGAGAAAAGACTACTGCACCACCGACACTCTCAGCCTCACGCCCTCATCCAATTCTGAGTGAAACAAATTCACAATTGCCTAGCGATCGTCTTGGAGAATTTAGAGCTACTTAGACTGTAGACGTAACGTTTACTTTATCAACGTGTGTTTGAGTTGGGTGGTTGTTAATTCTGCTGAGTTTTACAGTACATATCCTCTCTAATCTTGCTTGCACGTGCAGCTTTAACGGTGAGTACATGTTAGCTAGAAAGCGAGTTGAGGCGTATAGTATCTGTTAAGTCATTTAGTGTGTCAGGACACAAATCTAGCAGAAGCTGCCGTCTTGCTGTGACAAGAGTCTGACCCTCACTGCAACAACTGCAACTGCGCCGTTTCTCTGTGTGGTCATTCGTGCTGGTGGGCGATAATTAATTACCAGAGAATTACTGATAGTTTTTCCTTCGCGATTAATTAATATCGAAAACAAGAATTACCCTGTTTACTGGTGCAGCAGTAAGGGCGACAACATCCATCAGTGCGCACTATTATTCCTCTAACCAGCACTTCTATAACTACATTGCTAAAATTAAAACCACAAGTCAGATAATTGATTGGCTGAGTTGGATAATCGGTTGCCCCAACCGGATAATTGCGGATAATTGGTTGCCTCAACCGGATAATTGATTGACTGAGTCAGATATTTGGTTGCTGCAACTGGATGATAACGAGGGAAATACTCTAGCAGTGTTCATCAACTAGACTAACTAAAATCGAAACTCGTGTAAAACAAAATGAGAACTACACTTAAAGCTACAGTGTAATAGCAAAGTTTCCAGTACCAGCTAGTGGCTGAAGTACTGAGTGGCGAAAAGGTCACATCTGTTGCCTTCAGACAGCGAAGGTAGCTTGTTTGTCTGTCTGTCTGCCTGTCTGTCTGCTTGTCAGTTTGTCTCTCTGTCTTTTTTGCTATCTGTATGTCTCTCGTCGTTGTGCTTCTATTTGTCTGTTTGTCTGTGTGTGTGTGTGTGTGTGTGTGTGTGTGTGTGTGTGTGTGTGTGTGTTTGTGTCTTTCAGTCTGTCTGTCTGTCTGTCTGTCGGTCGGTCTGTCTCAATAAAATATTATGTGGCTGTCCTTCCATCTGTTTGTCCGCCGGTCCGTCTTTCTATTTGTCTGTTAGTCTCTCTGTCTATCAGTGTATCTGTCTGTATAATCACATGCATGCGTGCATGTGTGGTGTGAGTAAGTTTGTCGATATATAAAAGCAGTGTAACACAATGTCTTTCATAGGCTGATGATTTTGGCACGTGTCCTGAGGAGCGAAATATCTCTTGTGTGTTCGGCGTATCCGTTGACAACGTCGTACTGGTCGATGAGTCAACTAAGGAAACAGTGTTCAGTATTCCTTCGAAGACGATCATTGGGTGGACATCAAAAGATGACAGGTGACTGTCACTCATCTGTGGACACAATTTTGTCTCTTTGTTGGGTGGTCTATGTATGTTTACTTGTTTTGTGTCTATCTTGCTGTTCTCTATTTCACTGCTTTTCTGTCTTGTGTTTGTATGATTGCCTGTTTGTTAGTTCAGTCGTTCGGCTTTCTGTTTGTTTTCATGTACGAGTGTATGTGTTTATATGTGTATGTCCATTCTGTATGACTGTTTGTGTGTCTGTTGGTCCATTTTTTGTTTGTTATTTTCTCTGTCTGTCTGTTTGTCTTTTTCTGTCTCTGTCGTCTGTTTGTTGGTTTGTCTATCTGTTTGTTTGTCCATCTGTTTGTTTATATTTGTCTGTTTGTCTGTTAGTCTGTCTGTTTGTATGGTTATGTCTGTCTGTCTGTTGGTCTGTCTGTCCATCTGTTTGTTTGTTTATTTGTCTGTCTGTTGTCTGTCTGTCAGTCTGTCTGTCTGTTTGTCTGTCGTCTGTCTCTCTGTTCATCTATTTGTTGTTCATCTGCCTTTCTGTCTGCTTGTCTTTCTGTCTGTCTGTTTGTTCATTCATCCGTTTGTCTGTATGTCTCTCTTTCTGTTTTCAGTCTGTCTGTTTGCCTGTATGTTAGTCAGTTTTGTGTGTTGAAAACTCATTTTCTTCCTTGTTTATTTGTCAGTCTGAAAGTCTATTACAACACTGGAGAGTTTATTATGTTGCGGTTACCACGTGGTGCTGACCTCTATGACATACAAGAGATGGTCAAACGACTGTCAGCTGTCAGCTCAGGATGCGAGGTAAACAACCATTATAGGCAATCTACAGAGAGACAGGAAAGACGTGCAGGCACAGGCACAGGCAGACAGGTAGACGTAGACAGACAAACACATGGATGGAGAGACAGAGAAACAGGCATGCAGTAACCAACAGACAGACAGACAGACAGACAGATATACAGTTGATGTCTAATAGTTCAATGTTTGAAAATATATGTATTGACAGACAATCTGACAGACAGACAGACAGATAAACAGACAGATAGATAAATGGATGGAGAAACAGACAGACAGACAGACTGACAGATGGACAGATAGACAGATGGACAGACAGGCAGACCAACAGACAAACAAGCAGACAAACAAACAGGTGGACAGACAGACAGACCGATGGACAGACAGACCAACAGACAGACAAACAAGCAGACAAACAAATGGGCAGACAAATAGACAGACCCACACACAGACAAACAAACAGACAGACAAACGGACGGACGGACGGACAGACAATTAGACATGCAAGCTGACAGACAGACAGACAGACATATCTAACTTTAGTATAAGAAGACTATCCTGTCAATTGTGGTCATGTCGTTACATTTGAAGTTTTCCTTAGACTCAAGAGATGACACTTCGACGCAACGCCACTGGTCAGCTGGGCTTCAGCATTCAGCCACGAGGGCTAGTCGGAGACGTTGACCCCTACAGGTTTGCCTATCAAGCAGGTGTTAGACCAGGGGCAAGAGTAGTCGAGGTCAGTTGAACAAATAGTAATACTTAAAATTTATTAATACATATATTAATATGAATAAAATTTTATTACATGTTTTGCTTTTAAATTTGTTATAGTATGTTTGTCTTATGCGTAGTATGATTTTACTTTGATGATGCATTGAACTTTATTCTTTGTTTGCTGCTGCTGGTCATTGTAGTTGTCATTGTTTACAATAAATATAGACAGACAGACAGACAGACAGACAGACAGACAGACAGACAGGCAGACAGACAGACAGACAATTTATTCTCATACAGATTCTACTTGTACATATTCTAGGATTTTTTAAATACTAATCAGTCCTTGCAAACAACAAAGTCATTAACTAATGGAATTGACCTTCAATGTGACAGACAGACAGACAAAGAGACAGACGGACAGACAGACAGACAAAGAGACAGACAGACAGACAAAGAGACAAGCACACAGACAGAGACAGACAGACAAAGACAGACAGACAAAGACAGACAGACAAAGACAGACAGACAAGACAGACAGAGACAGACACACTAGACAGACAGACAGACAGACAGTTGTACATAGTATACGTCTAAACATGATTTTTATTTGCATCTGTATGGTTTGAAACAGTCTAATGTTTCTATTCGATTTTGTTTTGGTTTCTAGATTGGTGACATTCCCGTGTGCTTTCTCGATCACGAGCAAACAGTTGAGCTTCTTCGTGTCGCTGGCTCAGTCAAAGTGATGGTCATACCACCTCTACTGGATGGTCAATCACGAGGGTAATGCATAGCTTGTGAATGTTTGTTAATTAATTTAGAATTTATTAATTAATATGTTAAAATTTGTTTATTTATTATTTATTTATTTATTTATGTATATATTAATAATTTTTTATTTAGTTTTATTTATTAATTAATTTAGTATTACTACTAGATTGTTGCTGTTAATTAATTTATTAATATTGACACATGGTTTTATATTTCATTGATTTTTATTTATTAATATATTTTGTAATTAAATAATTTATTTTTTATTTTTTATCTACTACACTCTATCATTTTTATTATTTATTTATTAATATATTGTACATTTTATACTACAACTTTATTGATATCAATAGCTTGAACTACAACAATATTGGCAACACACTGCTACAACAATTGTGATTAGAAGAAACTATGTCAAATAGAAAGAACAACAAGAAAAGGCTTATACCCCATTCACACGAGCACAGTTCCAAACTGGGCCGAGTCGAGCTGAGTCAGCCTGGACTAGTAAAGCGCTGAGCCAGCTCTTGTTTACACGACGTGTAGAGAAACATGAGCCAGCCGAGATAGTAGGTGTGTTCCTTGCTGCGCACGCTAGCTATGTGGTTTGTAGAGACACTGCACACCCGTGAATATGTCGCTTCAGCCTTCAATTTAAACCTGGATGCTGTTCTCACCTCACAATTCAATGAGGTACAAGGTTCCGTGCTCTGACCAAGCCATTTTCGTATCTAGTGAGCATGCGTGGCAGTCAGCGTGGCTTGGCCCACATTCACACGAATATTTGAAGCCACGCTGACCCGGGCCAACTCGTGCTGGCGCGGCAAGTTGTGGTGGCACGGCTCGGCTCGGCTCGGCCCGCATTCACACGATGATTTCATTCAGTGCTGACCCGTGCCAGCCCGCGCTGGCTCGGTTCGGAGAGCTCGTGTGAATGGGCTATTAGTGAGTGAGCTTGAGACGAGCCTCACTGTGCGCAATGTCCATCATGTCTATTTGAGTGGACAATGTACTCTCTGTTCGCGCTGACCTTTCGCTCTGAAGTGACTAATGATGCAGCTGTATTTGTTTGCCACTCTCAGATGTTAAGTGATATCCCATTAACAATCTAGAGGTCATATTACAATACAAAGATGTTAGACGACAGTAGAGGAAGTTGCAGGCTATCAAGACGAAACAGAACGAGAAGAGGAGTCAGAAATACCAAGCAACTACTCGCGAAACAAGAGCAACTGTGACTTGATACGAAGGCAGCGGACCGTTTAGTGACCTTGCTAATTGGCTACTTCCTCTATTGGCAACATTCTTGTTGTAAAGTCTCACCTTCTTAATGAGTTAAAAATCCTAACAACTCTTGATATGCAAAAGCCTTATCAAACTGCCTGTGTAATGCATACACAAGCGGTACTCTAACTATTGGAAATCTGGGAACTTGCGGTTTCTAACGATACCAAGATCATCACTGTCCGCCCTATTGTGTAGAAGTTATTACAGATTTTCAAAGCACAAGGTCAACACAAACAGAGAGTAGTTTTGGCTTGTCCCTCGAACACACAGAATTGCGGATCGTAAATAGAGCAAGAGTTAGTCTGCATCTAATCGTAGACATTGTTTGTGCATAAGAGGTATTGTGATTGTTTGAAAACTTTTGTACAAGTATGTTTTATTATTAATTAAATATTTTATATTTATGTATATTATTGATTATTCTTTACATAAATAATTTTAAAAGAATTACTAATTAATTATGCTTAATATAATTAATTTGTTTGCACTTATAATGAAATTATTTATTTTAGTATTATTATTTTATTTAGATGTTTACTAGTGTCTGTGTTTGCCATTTTAGGGCTCTTTTGCAGAGGCCTTTGAGTTGGTCGTCTCTGTTGCCGCAGATCACTTCAGAGCCGATGAAACACGAGGCAGAGACTCTGGAGGCGAAGGCTGTTTTACGCAAACGGATGTGTGTACTAGAAAGACCAAATAGTGCAGACAGGTTGCTCGAAAAGAGGAAATTGGAGTCAAGGTGATTTGATTGTAGATAATTGGGGGTGGGTGTGGTGTGGTGAATCTCGCAATACAGACTGTTGTATTGGAGGGATGCATCTCATAATACGTTAGACTATTGTATTGAAGGGATGCATCTCACAATACACTAGACTGTTGTATTGGAGGGATGCATCTTACAATACACTAGACTGTTGTATTGGAGGGATGCATGCCACAATACACTAAACTATTATATTGGAGGGATGCATCTCACAGTACAGCAGATTATTCTCTTGATATGTAAGGCATTTCACTTCTTTGCTGGACATGTATGGTTTATTCTACATTACAGAAACAGAACCGCTGGCTCTTTACCCGATCTGAGTACAGAAACAAGATGGTATGAGAGTAGTTCTGATGAGGCAGTAATGTCTGAAGAGGATAAGAGGTGAGGAAGGCACTTGCACTGCAGTGTGACAGACATTCAGACTGACACATGAATGGGCTGACAGACGGATAGACAGACAGACAGACAGACAAACATTAAAATCTTGACATGAGTCAGTTCTTTTGCTATTAGTGGTCACAGACTTCGGACTTGTTAGTTAGCATCTTCTAGAGATGTCGTGGAAACATATTTGAGAGAGAAATAAATGATCTTTGACAGGCAGGCAGGCAGACAGGCAAACAGGCAGATGGACAGACAGACAGACAGACAGACATACAGACAGACAGTGAAAAACCAGGGACATATTGACATGAATAGTGCATATGTAGATACTTAATTAGATACAGACAGTAGATAGACATGCTGTATTGACATGTGTAAAGTTACTTGGACGGACATCTGTACAGATGCATGTACATACAGACGAACAGACACAAGGATGTGCACCTAGAGAGACATGTGTACAGACATCTAGACTGACATATGGACATACATCTAGACAGACACATGGACAGACATCTAGACAGGCAGATGGTCAGACACATGGACAGACATCTAGACACACACATGGGCAGACATCTGGACAGACACATGGACATACATCTAGACAGACACATGGACATACATCTTGGCAGACACGAGAACAAACGTTTAGACAGACACATGGACAGACATCTAGACAGACACATGAGTAGACATCTAGACAGACACGTGGACAGACATATAGACAGACTCATGGACAGACATCTAGACAGACACATGGACAGACATCTAGACAGACGCATGGACAGACATCTAGACAGACGCATGGACAGACATCTAGACAGACACATGGACAGACACATGGACAGACATCTAGAAAGACACATGGACAGACATCTAGACAGACACATGGACAGACATCTAGACAGACACATGGACAGACATCTAGACAGACACATGGACGGACATCTAGACAGACACATGGACAGACACATGGACAGACATCTAGACAGACACATGGACGGACATCTAGACAGACACATGGACAGACACATGGACAGACATCTAGACAGACAGATGGACAGATATTTAGACAGACACCTTGACAGACATATGGACAGCCATCTAGACAGACATGTGGACAGACATCTAGACAGACACGTGGACAGACATCTAGACAGACACATGGACAGATATTTAGACAAACACCTTGACAGACACATGGACAGACACATGGACAGACATGTGTACAGATACATATGATGTGTACGTAAACAGACTCATAGATATACTTTAATGGATAGGCAGACCAAGTGATTACATTCATTTACAGACATTTAGACAGACTCTTTGACAGACATTTGTACATGCAGACATGTAGACAGACACATCAACAGATACACTGACAGACACGTGGACAGACATGTGTACAGATGCATGTGATGTATACGTAAACAGGCTCATGGATATACAGGCCAAATGATTACATTCGTTTTCATACATTTATTTTTACTTCTTTTGCAGCTCACTTGGTCAGTTGTCGTACGTCAGTTCTGAGGCACACGACAACGACCCAACATCGACTCAACACTTCCCTCTCGATTCCAGCCAAGGCAACATTCCTTCACATTTACGTCAAACATCACCACTAGCTGTTGACGATGTCGAGGTGAACATGACGAGTAATAATGTTTCTGGGCATGAGACAGATGATGAAGAGGAAGTAGCAAAGATGGACACGGAAGAAACGAAGGAAGATGAAGAGATGGAAGAATACAGTAGTCCTGTTGTAGTTGAAGGTAAAATGATGTGATTTGTTGGTTTGTTTGTGTGTGTGTGGGTGTGTGTGGGTGTGGGTGTGTCGATGCCTATTTGTGTGTGTGTGTGTGTATGTGTGTGTGTGTGTGTGTGTGTGTTTGTGTGTTTGTCTTGGTCTGTCTGTCTGTCAGTATGTCTGTCTGTCTGTCCAATACATCTGTCTGTCTGTCTCTCTGTCTTATCTATTTGTCTCTCTGTCTCTCTGTTTGTTTGGCTGGCTGGCTGGTGTCTGTCTCTGTGTCTGTTTGTCTGTCTCTGTGTCAGTTTGTCTGTCTGCATGTTTATTTGTGAGATGGCATAATTTTCTTTGACAAGAAACTCATACACAATTGCTTCTTTCGACTCAGGAGTATAAATGAGTACCTGGTCATTGACTGGGGTGGCAAAGGCCTCGACGGTGACAAAGTCTATCAGCCGGTGTGGTCCAGGTGGAACTTCGGGTGCCCACACCACAGTTGGTGTTGCAGTTGGTGCTCCTGCTAGTACCTGGCCAGGCTCCAGGAGATTGCTCAGCACGGCCCATAGCTCCTGCTTAGTGTACCGGAAGCCAGCCAACTGACTGGGGGTGTAACCATATTGAACGGCAGCTCCTTATCCATTTGCCATTTGTCTCTGTGTCTGTCTGTTTACTTGGCTTGCCTATCCCTTAACCTTAAAGTATATCTATGAGTCTGTTTACGTATACATCATATGTACCTGTACACATGTTTACGAAACTCCTTCCGTCCAGGACATAACAAAGACAAGACCAGCAGATGTAACAGTCTGCTTAGGTGACATCAAGAGGATGTGGTTAGGTAAGTGGATGTGGTTGTACCCACACCTATCCCTTGCTGTGACCTCATCATCCCTTGCTGTGACCTCATCATCTCTTGCTGTGACCTCATCATTGCCACTCAAGAAAATCTCATACTAGAACGTTGATTATCTCTACTGTATGTGCTTGTCATTTGTATTAACCTTTCTGTGTGTCTCTAACAACGTATCACATATCCACAACCTGCAGATAACGATTTGCCTTTTTTAGTTCAACGACTACCGGTACAGTCTCAGTCTCAGCCACAGCTCTCACTCGTGTCCATCTCGACGCTTGCCAAGCCACGAGTTGCTACTATTGCAGATCTATCTTGTCCTGTTATGCCTGAGAGTCGTCTCAGTCCGTCTGTGATGCGAAAGGAGTCAGTTGAGAGGGTGAGCTCGGATGAGGGAAGTCCTTTTGTAGAGAGGAGGAGGAAGGAAGACGAACGACCATCTGACGAAATGTAAGATTTCGAACTACAGGAAATTGTATTTATTTTTTGTTTGTATATTTGTGTATGTACATGTATTTTGTATGTATTTATTTTTATACATTTAGTTGTATGCTTGAACCTCCCTAATCTGAATCTCCCATATCCAGACACTTTACCCAGCACATATCAGGTCGTGGGACTCAAGGGTAAGCACTTTGGCAAGGAACTTCTCTTATAAACACTCAATTCTCAAGCCTGTCCTGACTATCAAGTGCCAGTGTGTCTGTGTGTGTGTGTGTGTGTGTGTGTGTGTGTGTGTGTGTGTGTGTGTGTGTGTGTGTGTGTGTGTGTGTGTGTGTGTATGTATGTATGTATGTATATGTAATATGTATTAGATATACATACCCGTGTACCCACCACTGTGGGTACACTCAAAACTAAAGCTAATCTGCATAACATATTGGCATTGTAGGACATAAATAATAATTTAACAGACAATTGTTCATGAAGATTTTGATAACCTCTGTGCCTTCATGACATGATGACTGTGTGGTGACCAGAGGCCCAAGGATTCGCAAACCAAAGGATGAAAGACCGCCAGCTGGTGTTACATGACTTTCATGATGGTCTCCTGCCTCTGCAGCAGCACCAGCATGTGTGTGTGTGTGTGTGTGTGTGTGTGTGTGTGTGTGTGTGTGTGTGTGTGTGTGTGTGTGTGTGTGTGTGTGTGTGTGTGTGTGTGTCGTTATGCCCCTCCATAATGGGCAAGTGGGGTCTTTACCCCATCTAGGTGCCCACCAACCCGGCAGGTGAGCCCAGCAGGGTACATGTTTCCATGCAGTCCATACGGTGACCAATGACTAGCCAATTCAATATAGATTGCAGGCATTACGGTGACCGCGAACATCGGGACAGCACGCCTAGTGGATATCAATGACCACCAGGAAAGCACCGAACATCATCGTCAACGGACTGTTCGTCAGACCACAGAAACTCCCCAACGACTGAAACGAGTCATAGTCTCATGGATAAAGCTAGAGAAACGAGAAAGAAAGATAGACAAGTTTCATAATTTTATATACATTATATTTTACTTTTTTTATTTTTTTTATTTCTTGTATTCATTTGTATGACGTATTATATTTTTTCTATTTTTGTGTATATTTTGTATATATTTATTTTGTGTACATATTTATTTACATTTATATATTTTTTCTATTTTGTATATTTATTATTAATTAATCATGATGTAATGACTTGTGTATGTATGTTGCTGTGCTTTCTAGGGTGCAGCTTGTGTCACAAGCCATGACGAAAATTGGTGATCTCGAGAAGCAAGTGCAGCAGCTGAGCAGCCAGTTGAGAAGTGTGAGTGTGATCGTGTCGATTTATGTGGGAGGGAATTTGGAACAGTGGAGGGAAGAGACAGATTGTCGTTTCCAGATAGACAGAACGACTGACAGCTAGACAGACAGACAGACAGACAGACAAGTAGAGACACAAACACACAGACAAGTAGACAGGCAGACCAGCAGACAGACAAACATGCAGACTGGTAGACAGACAGACATACCAGCACAGACAGACAGATAGACAAGTAGACAGACAAACAGACAGACAAGTAGACAGACAAACAGATAGACAAGTAGAGACAAACACAGACTGGTAGACGACAGACAGACAATTAGACAGACAAACAGACAGAATGGCAGACAGACACATAGACAACAGACAGGTGCGCACGCAAACAACCTGTCAGACTTTGATAGACAATCAGCAACCAGAACACTTCAGTTCCACAGTGAGCACTGACATCTCAGTCTAACAACATTTGGCAAACGTGATGTACACACTGAAGCAACTACTGCATGCACTGCCACATCTACTGACTCCATACCCTCACAGCAAACCATCCAAACACTGACAGGTAGAGACAGACAGACAGACAGACAGACAGACAGACAGACAGGCACACAAACACAGATAGACACAGACACAAACAGATGGACAGACAAACACACGGACACGTAGATACAGACAGATAGACAGACATACAGACAGACAAGTAGACAGACAGACAGACAAAACGTGACGTACTCACAGAAGTGACTACTGCATGCTCTGCCACATGTACTAACTACATACCCTCACAGCAAACTATCCTCCATACTAAACCTTCTCTCATTGCAGGTGTCAATAGAAAACGAACGTCTCAACAAACAGCTTGTGAGTGAAAAGAAAGAAAATGAGAGTCTACGGGTCGAAGCCAGACGAGCAGCATCCGAGCTACGCGACTTCACCGATTGGTTTTACCAGCAGCAATTTCATCTCGTCGTCCAGGAGGATTTCTGATTGATGACTGACCTCCTTTGTATAGAAGTCAGACATGCACACGATTGCATGGTTACGTACGTGTGCGCACACATACATGCGTGCGCACACACACACACGAATGTCTGTACAGTAGTCCACAGCTGTAGGCCTTTCAGAAGATACTTTCTACTTGTTTTGCTAGTGGGACGGACGTCTACAAGTGGATTTATATTGTTGATTGAGATTATTATTATTGAGATGAGTTGACATGACATGACATGACATGACGCATTTGTATGTGTGTAGCCCGTTGACATGCATGGGCGTGCCCCTTCCTGTTGTAGAGTCCATTGATGTGTGTGGGCGTGTCCCTTCCTGTAGTTTGGCTATTTGTCTGCCCATCTGTGGGTCAACGTTTCTGACTGTGCGTCTACTGTATGCATCTGTATACATACTTTATCCAGACCCACTCAACATCGAGGCATTCCTGTTGACCAGATGCCTATTGACATGTGTGGGTGTGTCCCTTCCTAATGTTTACCTATTCGCCTGCCCATCTGCGTCAACGTCTGACTGTCTGACTACCGTTTCCATCCATGTACTGTACACACTTTCCTTGACCAGACACCCATTAATGTGTGGGCGTATCCCTTCCTATTGACCTGCCCGTTTGCCAGTCAATGTCTGTGACTGTCTGACTACTGTATGCATCTGTACTATACAAACTTTCTTTTTCCAGACCCACTCAACATCCAGGCATTCCTGTTGACCAGATGCCTATCGACGTATGTGGGCGTGTCCCTTCCTGTTGTTCGCCTATTCGCCTGCTCATCTGTAGGTCAATGTCTCTGACTGTCTGACTTCTGCATGCTCCATGTATACACTTTCCTTATCCAGACCCACCCAACATTTGGATTTCCTGTTGACAGACACCATTGATATGCGTGGGTGTGTCTCTTCCTGTTGTTTACCTATTTGCCTGCCCATCTGTGGGTCAATGTCTCTTGACTGTCTGACTACTGTATGCCTCCATGTACACACCTTCCTTATCCAGACCCACCCAACATCCAGGCATTCCTGTTGACCAGACAGCCATTGACATGCGTGAGTGTGTCTCTTTCTGTTTGGCTAGTTACCTGCCCATCTCTGAGTCAACGTGTCTGACTGTCTGACTACTGTATGCATCCGTATACACAGTTTTCTTATCCAGATGTGCCCAACATCCAAGCATTCCTGTTAATCAGACACCCATTGGCATGCATAGGTGTGTCTCTTCCTGTTGTTTGCATGTCTATTTGCATGCCCATCTATGTATGGGTCAAGATCTCTGACTGTTTAGCTAGCTACTGTATGCATCCATGTACACACCTTTATCCAGACTCGCCCAACATCGGGATTCCTGTTGACACACCAAACACCATTGACATGTGTGGGCGTATCCCTTCCTGTTGTTTGGCTATTTACCTGCCCATCTGAGAGTCAGTATCTCTGACTACTATCTCACTACAGTATGCATCCATGTACAAACTTTTCTTATCCACACCTGCCCAACATCCAGGCATTTATAACCAGACAACCAATTGACATGCATGGGTGTGTCTCTTCCTGGTGTTTGGCTATTCAACTGCCCATCTGTGGGTCAATGTCTCTGACTACTGTATGCATCCATGCACACCTTCCTTATCCACAGCCGCCCGAAATCCAAGCATTGGTGTTGACCAGACACCATGGACATGTGTGGGCGTATCTCTTCTTGTTGTTTGCTTATTCACCTGCCCATCTCTTTGCCATTGTCTGTGAGTGTGTGACTACTGCATGCATCCATGTACACACTTTCTTATCCAGATGTGCCCAACATCTAAGCATTCCTGTTAACCAGACACCCATTGACATGCACAGGTGTGTCTCTTACTGTTGTTTGCATGTCTATTTGCATGCTCATCTATGTATGGGTCAAGATCTCTGACTGTTAGCTAACTACTGTATGAATCCATGTACACACCTTTATCCAGACCCCCCCCAACATCAGGACTCCTGTTGACACTATGCACCAAACACCACTGACATGTGTGGGCATATCCCTTCATGTTGTTTGGTTATTTACTTGCCCATCTGTGAGTCTATCTCTGACTACTATCTCACTACTGTATGCATCCATGTACAAACTTTTCTTATCCACATCTGCCCAACATCCAGGCATTTATAACCAGATACCATTGACATGCATGAGTGTGTCTCTTCCTGGTGTTTGACTATTCACCTGCCCATCTGTGGGTCAATGTCTCTGACTACTGTATGCATCCATGCACACCCACCTACCTTATCCAGAGCCACCCAACATCCACATATTGGTGTTGACCAGACACCATGGACAAGTGTGGGCGTATCCCTTCTTGGTGTTTGCTTATTCACTTGCCCATCTCTTTGTCATTGTCTGCTACTGTGTGACTACTGTATGCATCCACCTACACACTTTCTTTATCCAAACCAACCTAACAGATATTCCTATTGACCAGATGTCACTGACATTTGTGGGTGTATCCCTTCCTTTGTTTGGTTATTTACCTGCCCATCTGTGAGTCAATGTCTCTGACTTCTATCTCACTACTGTAAGCATCCGTGCAAAAACTTTCCTTAGCCAAACCCGCCCCTCACTACTGTAAGCATCCATGTAAATTTGGCCAAACTCACCCAACATCCCTGTTAACCAGACTGCCATTATATCCACATGTGTGGGCGTGCCCCTTCCTGTTGTTACTATTTACCTGCCAAACTGTAAGCCAACGTGTCTGAACAGCATGGTGTCTGACTGTCTGACTACTGTATGTTACATTGTATCAATGTACACACACACTTTACTTATACAGACTTGCCGGACACCTGGCCATGGATTCCTGTTGACTAGACACCCATTGACATGTGTAGGCGTGTCCCTTCCTGTTTTTTGTTTGCCTATTTACTTGGAAGTCAATGTCTGTAATTGTCTGACTACTGTATGCATCTATTTACACACTTTCCTTATCCAGACCTGCCAGACATAACAAACATTCCTGTTGATCAGACCATTAACATGTGTGGGCGTGTCCCTTCCTGTTATTGCAAATTCGCCTGCCCATCTGTGAGTGAGTTCTGTGAGTGAGTCAACGTCTCTGAATATGTGGCTACTGTATGCATCATAAGTGTACAGTACACACTTTCCATATCCAGACCTACCCAATACATTACACTTATCATGCAGCCTTTTGTTCATCATAAAGTTTTAATGCCGAATGCAAGCACAGAGTACATATACAAATCAAACTCCATCGCTTGTTGCTCGTCACCATCATTCAACAAACGATACACTTGAGATGTCTCATTGATATCAATTAGCAAATAAAAAGCAAACATTTGCATACTACATATGCATTGGCCATGCCCAATACAATCCCTTCGTGAAAACAGAGGTAATCACGTGACCAATCTCAATGTCTTAGTTAAATGTCTCAAATTTCCTTAACATTAGAAATCGAAGTTGCGTATAGAAAGTTTGCCCGAGTTGATGTCAATAGTCCTGCACGATTAGCTACCCACTGATACCCAAACATACACACACGCAGCCAACAATAGATACGAATCTCTCAAAATAGGACGTTACGTCAACATCCGGTCACCCAAACGAATCACGTGACTTCCGGTCGACGTTGAGCTCCTTGATTTTCGCCAACAGCTCGTCGATAAACGCCTAGAAATCAGTGTCACACATTGCACGCACGTTCGAAACATAAACCAATCGCTGCCCACCTGCGCCGGCTGCTGGATCGTCTCGAATTTGCTCTAAAAACGAACGAAGCTCGTCAATGACGTAGGAATCACACGAAGCGCTACCCAGAAGTCTCACCTTGATGTACTCCTCGTATTTGTCTTCGTCGTTGTCGAGGATATCGTCCAGGAATAGATCCACCGGCGTCTCGTCGCCCGGCTGCGAGCACAACATGCAACACACACACACACACATACACACACACACACGCACGTTGATGTTGCAAAGCGAGACGCGCCCACAACGTTGCAAAACAGGAAGCACAATGTTGCAAATATAGACGAGACGCACGGCGTTTGCAAAATAGAACCCACAATGTTGCAAAAATACGACAACACGCAGAACGTTTGCAAAACAAGAGACACGCCCACTGCACTGGCTGCCTCTCTGCGCGACGCAGTCGGTCGTGCATCGGGTTGCGAACGTGGGAATCGTGTGCACGCACCTCGCAGGCGTAGATGAGACGCAGTTGGTCTTCCATCCAGTCCTCCAGCTCGAGGAGAAGTTTGACCGCCTTGCGGTTGTATCTCTTCGTCAGTTCGGGGCGTTTCGTGCGCGTCGCGGGCGGCGCGTGGTCGAAGCAGACCTTGCCGTTAGACGTCGTTGTCATTTCGAGCGTGCGAAATTGGGAAATGTTACTAGCGCGCGCTAGAGACAATACAATGGGTGTCTCGCAAGATGAGATGAGAACATAATTAACGAGGTGACACTGTTTTTTTGATTGATTTTGGCTCGAGGGTATGGAATTCTAGAAGTGCCTATAAATAGGAAGCCAAACAAATTAGGATCACATCCGGGAGTTCAAAATTAGTAAGGTATCAAGTAGGCTACCGGATAAGAGCGAACGAATTAATTAATTAATTAATTAAAACCATTTTTGCAAATGTTTTAAGTTGCAGTAAAACAAATTTTTTAAATTACATAAAAAAATTATTTTTTGTTTGCAAATTTATGAATCAATTCTAGTAATCAATTTGTCGATGTCCTTGGAGTCCCAAATTTGGGATGCGCCAATTAGCATTCATGGAGACCCCAAATTTATAGCTTACAGTAACCATTAGTGTAATCTACGTAGATATGAATGTATTGTTATTTACAGAATACTTACAAGTATTATTGCAAACATTTGCAAATAATACTTTGTAGTTATCTGGTGATCTGAGATGCCAATATGTCTAATATGTATCAGTATCATATGCACAGCTGCGCGTCGTATCTAAAAGCAACATCCGTTTATGACAGCTGAATCAATATCATTGCAGTTATCGCACTTGCAGTGACGCGGATGAAACCATCGTATGTCTGCAACAACACACCTGCAAACACGTGTTCTTGCACTGCACGTGACGTACACGCGCCACATATTACTAGACAACAATTTGTACGAACACAGTAAGACTACTAGCAGAGTCTGCGGCCGCACGTAACCACTTTTCAAAAAATAGACTTTGGCTAGCCGCACATTATTATGTATTTCCCGTTTACGCGTAGGTGGTTAATTAGAGATAGATCAGGGCCGGATCCAGAGGGGGTTAAGGGGGATTACCCTTTTTTCCAATGGGTGGTTCAATAATTTTAAATAATTTCATTAGAAAAGAGAAAACTAGTAATGCTATAAATAACTGCTACCAGGTCAACCACCTCTTTCAAAAATTCCTGGATCCGGCCCTGTAGCTACTACTTTCTAGTACACGTAGTGGGATTCACCACATCGATCTTACACTGCAGAGTACTTACTAAAAAATATTAGGTCTGTAGAGTTGCTCGATATTCAGAGATTTGTTTTTGTTAGTCAAAAGTGCTAGAGAAGAGTGAGTGACTAGGGTTTGTGGCAAATTTTTAGTGTTTCAATTGTGAATTAATTAGGAGTGAGGTAAAGTTTGTATGACTACGCCTACATAGCGTGCGTTAGGTCCGACATAACCTCACCTTATAGTATTTCACCTCATGTATTTGTTTGTTGTTTGTTTGCTTGTTTGTGTGTGTGTGTGTGTGTGTGTGTGTGTGTGTGTGTGTGTGTGTGTGTGTGTGTGTGTGTGTGTGTGTGTGTGTGTGTGTGTGTGTGTGTGTGTGTGTGTGTGTGTGTGTGTGTGTGTGTGTGTGTGTCAGACTTGCCAATCTAGCAGTGTCAAATGCGTGAGTTTGCAGGATAAATATGCGGGAGAATGCGAAAGTTTAAAAATTTTTGGGACACGCCTACAATAACATTAATATCAATAAATTTATATCGTAATATCTGTTAAATATATATAAATAATATCTAATCATCATAATTAAATATTTGCATGCCCGATAGGAGTAGAAGCCATTATTTTATTTAGTTGTAGTGCAACAAATGTATAACCGATTGATTAATGTGCCTAATTAGCGACACACAGTATCAACACCAATTACTAAACATAATAATTAATTAATTAAACACAGAACTTGTACTGTAGGTACTACTGCCTGTTATAAAAATCTAAGAACAAAGTACATGTACATTCTCGTGGCTAGTTGGGATGTTCTGGATTCTATTTCTTGTGGCCTTCTTCGATCGCTTTTCCAGCAATACATATATGGTAATTAGGTAGATAGCCCATTCCCCTTTTCCACTTTTGACCGACTCCTCCTTCGAATTCTAGGTCGGTACTTTGACCAAGTATGTTAAGGAAGAGCCGGATGAAGAGGGGGCTGGCACATAGAAATTGATATTCGGATATGAAGTGTGTGTACACATGCATGTACAAGAACTGTAGGGTACAGTTACACAGAACAGGCACGCTCATCATTTTGGTTACACCCACCAATGGTCAGAATGCGGGAGATTTGATGCCAAATGCAGGTAGGCGGGAGAAGAGTCCCAAATGCGGGAGTCTCCCCCTCAATGAGGGAGAGTTGGCAGCTCTGGTGTGTGTGTGTGTGTGTGTGTGTGTGTGTGTGTGTGTGTGTGTGTGTGTGTGCGTGCGTGCGTGTGTGTGTGTGTGTGTGTGTGTGTGTGTGTGTGTGTGTGTGTGTGTGTGTGTGTGTGTGTGTGTGTGTGTGTGTGTGTGTGCGTTAACGTGGTATTTGCGCGCATGCTCACGTTTTCTCGCCTATAGCAATAGGATACACGACTAGTTTTCAGAGTAGGGTTACACTAGCTAGAGTCAGGTATAGACGGTAAGAGTTTCTTTGTAAAGGACACCATTTTTGCCACACATTACAGGTACTGTACCTACCAGTTCCTGCCTGCGGTAATTATAAAATCGTCACAGCACACGTCTTTACGTTACTGCCGATTGTGAAATCGACCACAATATTAATATCAATGACATCTCTTGCCTAGCGAAGTTTACCACAAAACTGCTGGTTCATCAAAAGTTAGACGCTGCAGCAGCTCGCCGTCCATTCGTCTTCGCTTTCCGTACACGCAAACTTTGCCACACTTTGTCTTTTTCTGGCTTTTCCAATTGTCTCACATCGCCTCGGAGTTCAGTACGCTTGCGCGCCTTCTTCTCCAATTCGTGGGCCGCTCAGCCTGGACGCACTACTTTACATCAGGGAGATCAGGGAGATTTGGGGGAATTGTGGTGGGGAAAGTGACGTGTAGTGGATGATATCATGGATTGCGACAACATGGTCTTGTCCAGATATCCAGAGCATCTATATAGGCCTATGTTCAGTTTGCTGTTTGTCTTTGACCATTTCGCTTCTCAATGACGCAGTGCTGTCTCATGAACTTGCTTTGTATCATCCTTTTTCTTTCATTTGTCGACGTTTCGTCGAACTCTATTCGTTCTCCGAGTAATATAACGCACTCTGATGTTCAGAAAGTTTTATTTTTTATTTTTTTGTGTTTTGGTTCCTAGAGAGTTTGAGTTGTGAGGGCAGAGGTTGTTGTGAGGTGCCGCGCTACAGGGGTTACAGAGTTACATCTCAGAAAAGACGCCTAGAGGCGGGAGAGAGAGTGTATCATGAAAAGGTTGTTAGGTGTAGGAGCAAGGGGTCTGAGATAAAGATGAAATGTGATGTGGAGAAAGGAGAGTGGATTGTCTTGGAGATCTCTGTTACTGAGCGGACAGGTGGTAGTAGTTTGTGTTGGTCTGTTTGTCTGTCTGTGATGGTTTCAGTATGTTGGTGTGTGTGTGTGTGTGTGTGTGTGTGTGTGTGTGTGTGTGTGTGTGTGTGTGTGTGTGTGTGTAGGTTTGTGTTTCTTCCAATTCCCCAAGCTGTGAGTGACATCAGTCTGCTGAGCTGATTCATATTTTTAACACTCTGATGTGAGTAATAAAAAAATTATTGAATTATTAAATTCCCCAACCTTCCTGGGAATCATGTGGATGTTGAGTCAGCATCCAAAGTGACATTATCATATTAGGGGAAGATTCACTTTTAGGGACTTGTGTGACATTATCTTGATATTGTTGTCTACTAGTACTGTAGCTTAATCAACTGATTGCATAAGTGCTTGCCTCCTTTTTTGTGTCTTCTTACATAACATGCTGTTTACTTGCATGTGTTCCTCCTGTCTAGTGAATGTTGCCATCAATTGTTAACTTACAAAACATTTTTCCTGTTGTTGCTTTGTATGCATGTTTGATTGTAAATGTGTGTGTGTGTGTGTGTGTGTGTGTGTGTGTGTGTGTGTGCGCGCGCACTGGCTTGTCTGTTCTAATTACCCAAAAGCTGAGTGACATCAGTTGCTGATCTGACTCAAATTTTCCACGTTATGATGTGATTATTAAATTTTTTATTGAATCATTGTAGTCCCCAACGTACGGGGAATGATGTGGATGTCGAGTCAGCATCCAAAGTGGCATTATCATAATAGGGGATTACTGATACACTTCTAGGGACTCGTGTGACATTATCTTGATTTTGTAGTCTAGTGGAGCTTGTCTGATGCTTAGGTGCTTGCTTTCTTGTTTGTGTGTCTTGTTTCTGTGTGTGTGTGTGTGTGTGTGTGTGTGTGTGTGTGTGTGTGTGTGTGTGTGTGTGTGTGCATGCGTTCATGTGTGGGTACGCGCGTGTGTGTGAATATGCATGTGTGCCCATGTGTGAGTGTGCATTTGTGTTTGTGTGTTTGTGCATGTCTACTTTTAAACCTACCAATCTTTCAAAAATATTAATAGTTTTGTATTTTTGTCCATTCTGTTTTCCTAGCTATTTATTTATTTATTCAGTTTTTGACTACCCATTTGCTAGTATTATGGTACTTAATTAACATTTGTTTGTATTGTAGCTCTTGTCCAAGACGTGAGACTGACAGGTATTGAGGAGACACAGGAGGTACAAGCCAGGGATACTGAATTGAGTTGCACAGTTGAACTGCCAGGGAACGTACCAAAATCTCTTGAAATTGAGTTCGGATGGAAAACAATTGAGAACGAGGTTATCAAACCAATCCATCAGCTTGACAGTAGAGACAAAGCTTTGGCAGGAAACAAACGATTCGCTTACATGAAGGCACGACAGACTACGGTTCTTGTCATTCGTGGAGTCGCTGAGGATTATGTCAGCAATTACACGTGTTTTGTGGCGATTGCTGGCCAAACCTATTCGAAAACTGTGATGCTTAGGAAAAGAGGTGAGTCACAACATAGAGTATGATGTGTGACAGTGTGGTGTGTGCGTGTGACTGTGTGTGTGTGTGTGTGTGTGTGTGTGTGTGTGCGCGCATGCTGAATATTTTGGTTTTACTTGAATTTACAAACTGAAAGTTACCAGTATTTACTGAAATACAAATAAACAGACGCTAAAACAACGAACAACAAACTCTAGTTTGTTTGTTGCAGTCCAATTATACGTATAGCTACATTGTAGTAGAAGTTCTTGCATGCAACACATGTTCAGAGATGCAGGGTATGCAGACAGACAGAAAGGCACAAAAACAAAGAAGCAGTCAGAGTGACTGATGGGCCAGAGAGTAAGGAGATTGACAAGTGAATGGAGAGAGAAAGACAGCAACACAGATTGAGAGACAGACAGACAGATAGGCAGACAGGCAAGCAGACAGACAGACAGACAGACAAACAGATAGGTAGGCAGGCAAGCAAACAGACAGACAGACAGACAGATAGGCAGGCAGACGGACAGACAGACAGATAGGCAGGCAGGCAAGCAGACATACAGACAGACAGATAGGCAGGCAGGCAAGCAGACAGACAGACAGACAGATAGATAATCAAAACAGACAAAGGAATTACACAATATGTAGTTTTAGATTTCGTTTAGTTTAGTTTGGTGTTTAGTTTCTGTTGAGTAATTTAGTTGGTTTAATTAAGGTACCGTTTACAGGTGAATGCGAGCTGAACTGAGCCGAGCCAAACCGTATTGGCATGGCAGTTTGAGGTGGGCCATTCCATCACGACTTGGCTCAGCTTGCGTTCACACAACTTTTTAGAAACTGGTTACAAGTGCTTGTGTGAACAGGCTTGTAGGTTTAGGAGGACATTGAGAACATAAGTATTTAGTTGTTGTGCTATTGAAACATATTATTTCGACAGGCAGGCAGACAGACAGACAGACAGACAGACAGACAGACAGACAGACACACACACACACACACACACACACACACACACACACACACACACACACACACACAAGACAAGACAAGACAAGACAAGACAGACAGACCTGACAGGAAGACAGACTGACAAACAGACAGACAGACAAACTAACAGAAAGACGGAGAGACAGACAGACATACATACAGACTGACAGAAAGACAAACAGACTGGCAGCCAGAAAAATATATGTATTTGACAGACAGACAGAGAGACAGACTGAGATGGACAGACAGACAGACCTAGAGATAGAAAGACAGACAGACAGACCTAGAGATAGAAAGACAGACAGACTGACAGACAGTTTAATAGAGTTTATGTGCAATTGGGACAGTTAGAGTTGCTTTGTTGTGTTTTATGTAGATTTCAATGTTGAAAGTATACGTATTGGACAGACAGACAGACAGACATAGACAGACAAATGGTTTTATTGATTTTAAACTTTAAAGATACAACAAGCAAACCTTCAAAAGTAACGAAGTTTAGCTCAGTCCATTACTCTGTTTATCAATTCAGACCTAATGGATTAAAAACAGACAGAATGACAGACATACTGACAGTCACACTGACTGACAGAGAAACAGAAGGAATGACACAATTTAGTTTAATTTAGATTTAGTCTTAGTTTAGTGTTTAGTTGATTTAGTGATTGAGTTGTTGTAAGGTTTTAGGACGACATTGTATGTATCCAGCTGTTACATATTACCTGTTATTGTATGGTAGTTCATGTTTGAAAAAAATGAATTTGACAGACAGTCAGAGGGTTGAGTAGACAGACTTTGTCATAGCTACCATCTTTTATATCTTTAGTTGTTTCTTAACTTTGGTAATGGCTTGTCATTTGATTACTAATTATTGTTGTTGTGTTGTCAGATTGTCCTCTACTTTCTCTACCATATGATGGAAACTTCTACAATTGGAATAATAGTGTTGCATCATATTCTCCAGGAACCAAGTTGGTGCCCTATTGTAAAGAAGGCTTCATGCTAAACGAGGGGGCGCCAAAGGAACTTGAGTGTCAACTTTGGGGTGGATTTACTATTGCTGATGATGATAAGGATGATATCAGTGAACAGTGGGAAAAGCAGATGAGAATGAATGTTTGCAAGAAGAGGGGTAGGTCTGACAGTTTCCTGCATATTTTTCATTGTTGTTATGGCAATTGATTATTTATATTCTTTTGTTTGTTTGCTTGTTTATTTGTTTTTGCTTGTGTTTGCTTGTTTATTTGTTTGCTTGTGTGTAAATTTGTCTAATTGTTTGTTTATCTTGGAGTCTGTATTTCTTTGTATGTTTGACTTACAGTCTATCTGTATGTCTGCTTGTCTCTTCTCATCGACTTCTATCCTTTTGGTGTGTGTGTGTGTGTGTGTGTGTGTGTGTGTGTGTGTGTGTGTGTGTGTGTTGTGTGTGTGTGTGTGTGTGTGTGTGTGTGTGTGTGTGTGTGTGTGTGTTTGTGTGCATCCATTATTCTCATCAGTGTTTTCTTTCCCAGTTCTCTGTTTGTTTCTGTCTAATTGTCTTATTGCTTGCTTGTATTACTGCAATTTTTACTGCATTTTTGTCAGCTTTTCATGTCAATCATTTCGTATATATATATATATATATATATATATATATATATATATATATATATATTCAATTTGTGATAATGTGGTTATGATTTCTTCTGATTTATTTGTTTGTCTAATCTGTACGTGTAATAGTGTCTCTTTCCCATCACATTGTTGTGATATTTTGTCTTTAGAGGAGAAATGTTTAAGAGAGAAAGTTGGAAGCCACATGACAGAAAGAGTAAGAAGGAATGAAAGGAAGGGGAAAAACCTTGAAGATCCTTTATCACCAGGCGATCGGTTAGTGTACAAATGTGACAACGGCTACAGACTTTATGGCAAACGGAAACGAACGTGTCTTTCTGATGGTGAATACAACCATGAAATGCCAACTTGTAGACAAACAACCAGTAAGTGTGTGTGTGTGTGGGGGGGGGGGTGATGTGTGTGGGGTGGTAATGTGTGTGGGGTGGTGATGTGTGTGGGGTGGTGATGTGTGTGGGGTGGTGGTGGTGGTGGTGGTGGTGTGTGTGTGTGTTTGTGTATTTGTATGTGTGTGTGTGGGGGTGATGGTGGTGGTGGTGGTGGTGGTGGTGGTGGTGTGTGTGTGTGTGTGGTGTGTGTGTGTGTGTGTGTGTGTGTGTGTGTGTGGTGTGTGTGTGTGTTGATGTTTTTAAACTTCACTGTTTATTTTTTTATTCATTACTAGTTGGTTTGTTTGTATGTAGTCAATTCTCTAGTTATAGTAAACTCTTATAATTAACAATCAATTTGTTTCAGGAGAATTTCAATGTCCATGCAGGGAAATTGGCCTCAACAATGGAAGATTTGTTTCAACGGTAGACGAGACATCTAATCAGACGACTTGCAAACTTAAACCAACGTGTAATGACGGATACACTCTAACAGGTCCACACTCTCTCGTGTGTCAGCAGGATGAGAGTACGTCACAGTGGGACTGGCTTCCTGAAGATGGATCTGGACATGGCACACCAAGTTGTGCAAAGTGACTTGTGTAGATAATAATGTATATATAATATATGCTGTGTTAGACAGGATTCAGCCATACAATACAGTGTAGATGCGCTGGTTCACATCATTTTATTTATTTTAATTCTCACAAAATGTTGGTTTATTACGTTTATTGCTTGACAGGCAGAGGATGCGACAGTTTTTTAGAAATTTTTCTATGGCAGCCAGATGTATGAATATAGCTATGTATTATATATATATTGTATTGGAAGAGTATCTAACGATGAAACTTGAAATGGCAGTCTGTGGTGTATAATAAAAACCGGTAAGAAACTCTGACCACGCCTTTTTCTGCTAGTCCGGGTGTTCATCGTAACGAGATTCTTGTCCAGATCTTTCTGCGATACACACGTGGGCAAATTAATTGATTACCAAGTTATGCATTTAGATTAGTACCAGCGGCGAATCCAGGCATGGGCTACCCAGACCCTCGCCTACTTCCTGCCGGTGGGAAGGGTCTGGCTATACAATGGGCACGTGCCCGTTCAGAAACGCCCATAATTGCCCTATGTAAGTCTAAATAATTCTGTAGCTCCTGTGACGATGGCTACACGTGTACAGTTGAAAGAAGTAACTCAGTCCTCGTGTATGTATGTACGTCAAGACTGAGCTTCGCAGTGTGACATGAGGACGCATGCGTGCTGGTGTAGCTAGTAAATCACGTGTACTCTACAGTATTCTTGTATTAAAGCAGCATCAGGAGCGAGGACAGACTCTACGACTACAGCGCCGGATCCAGAAATTTTTGAAAGAGGGTTTCACCGTTAGCAGTTATTTGTACAGCATTACTAGTTTTCTATTTTTCTACTAAAATTATTTGAAATTATTGAACCACGCCTATTGGAAAAGCGGGCGTTGCAACCCCCTGAACACCCGCTCTGGATCCGGCCCTGTGACTACTTTGTACGCAACGCGCGGGAGAGATTGTGTGACGTCTTAGAGTTGATGACGTCATACCAGCTTGTAGTCGCTTGCGGTACCCTTCAATCAAAGTCCGGATGTGCCACTGAGAAAATCTAGTACGTCAAACTCTAGAAGACAAATCTAGTAAAGAGTCATCCAAAAAGAAATACTCCATCAGTTAGATTTTACCATATTCAATGGTTGATGTGTATTTCTAATTGTCCAATTTGCTCCTTACGCTCGTGTATAGTTTTTCCTCTTCTACAGGCTGTAGAGAACTTTCGACGTTTAAATAACGAAAAGATCAGAGCACATCCGGGAAATATAGTAACACCCGTATGTATATAGGAACGTGTCCATGTGTGTCTAGCACTTTGTTTGCACCATGTTGGGCGCCTTTTTAGACCGAATGACTAAGCATCTGAAGAAAGTTGACTGGAAACACAGCAGGCGAAGAGGCGAGGCGACACACCATGCGTGCTAGAGTTTGACGTAATGTGCTCAGTGGCGAATTCAGAGTTTGATTGAAGGGGGGCGGGGCACAAGAAACTACAAGCTGGTATGACGTCGCCAACTGTATGGCGTCACGCATGCCGCATGACTTAACGTCCGGGCAGGTATAATTACGACACGACCCAGTCTCTCTCCGCCTTCGTCATTCCCGAATCAACGGCTTCCTCGTTCCCCAAGTCAGTCCTCGAGGAATGACGAAGGCGGAGAGAGACTGGATCGAGTCAAGCTTGGTAAACGGTGTCTCATTGCACATGCAAATCTTACGTGCAGGATCAGCCTCTTCCGCGACGCGTACAAACTAGAACTAGGGTCGTTGAGTCTGCCTTCGCTCCTGATGCTTGGAAGCTCAGTCTTGACGTACATATATTGAGCCCTAAGTTGTAACACTCACAGCTTTAGTCCTAATTATAACCCTCACAGCTTGTTCTAACCTCACAGCTATACCCCTAACCCTCACAACTCTATACCTAACCATCACAACTCTCACCCTAAGCCCCACAACTCTAACCCTAACCATCACAACCCTAACCCTAATCCTAACCCGTAACCCAATTCTAACCCTAATCCGGCCTGGCAACTCTAATTCTAACCCCTAGAAGTTTACCCCTAACCCTAGCTTAGATAAAACTTTAGCACTTACCCCCACAAATTTAACCCTAAAAATGATTGTTGGATCAATGATGCTATGCAATAGCAAGAGGTTTGAATTAGCTGAGACTCGTATGTCAATGGGAACCAAACCACATTGATATTAATTTTCTTGTTGTTGGAAAACCCACCAAAAAATCCTGTGTACGTGCTTGCTTACTGTATTTTATCGATTTCGAATTTGCGACTTGACATTGTCACAGATTGACACCAACTTCTGGACAGTTTTAGGTCATCGCATGTCGCTTCCTCCATGACCAAATCAGACATGGCCGAAGAAACTTTACAAGTCAAAACTCCTAGCTTTGCTCATTTTTCTTTTTCTATTTCCATTCGGAAAATGTGTTACTGCAGTGGAATAAGTTAACATGTGAGTTACGTGCTGCAGATCGATTCACTGCACTAGCACATTGTTTGCACTCAAACATCAGAATGTCAGACTGATTATGCAACTAAGAACTTCTGTAAAGTGTCTCTCGATCATAAAGAGAAAATATTGTCTTGGTTCTATCTTCAGTCACGTGTGTACGTGTAGGGGTACATGAGACGCGCACACAGCTAGTACGATCTTATTGTGTGTCTTCGTAAATAGAATTTTAATTAGTAACAAAAGTCAATATTTTTAGAAGTTCTTCGGTGCAAAGAGTTAGCTGTTAATAATCTCGTCTAACGAAGCACACTAATTTTTGGATATGAATACGTCGTAGCTAATAGTAAGTAGATCACGAGATGTTGTCTTTACTGATCACGAGACGTTTCCCTGACATGGTACTTGAGTAGCTAGCCTTTGCTCTCGGTGCATGAGTATACAGTAATGAGCGCATCAGTTGACAGTCTACCTAAAACACCACAAGAAGAAAACAACTTGCTTGACTATTCGCTTACAGTTGAAAAGAAAAAAGAAGAAGATGATGGAACGGATTGGCCGGCTCGTTCCAAATGGCTAAAAGGTGTGCGCGTTGTCTTCAGGATTGTCCTCTTTCTTGCTGTTTTGGCCTGTCTAGTCATGTCGAAACTGTCGTTTTTGATCATGGCACAACATTTCAATGACACAAACTCGTCGTCTACCCTCAAATCGGCTGAAACTAGGAAAACTAACAAAGCGGCCAATTTTTGGCGTCTCCTCTTGGCACTAATGATTCCAAGCCTATTTTCTTTCGTTCGCTCCATTTGGTGCGGTCTGTTCAGTCGCTCTCGGAGAAACTACCCGTGGCCGAGGAAGACAGCTATTCTTGTTGTAAGCTCAAATATCATTTGCATTTTGTTTGTCTCTCACGTGACAGCATGCAAGTAATTATTTATACAAACTACGCACCTTCACGTTTACTTAGTGCCCTAATAACTGGTACTCGCTTTCCAGTTGTTGACTTGAAGAGGTCTCCTGACCTCTGTGTTTTAGTACTAACCATATATGACATTTGCATAATACGCCCTATAAGGTTCTTGTTACCACCAGTCTGTACCGCTAGCCTCGTCCACAGGCGTTCGCCTCGCTCCTCCATGCAGCACTCGCACGTCACTGGGCCAATGTAACAGCCTCACTCGTCGTTCGACGTCAGCTAGTCATGTGACGCGCGAGCGCGTCACGGAGAAGCGAGGCGAACGCCTGTGGACGAAGCTACTGTAACGCCAAGTTTGCTTTGTGTGACATTCTTGGCACTAAATTACATTACCAATTCTTTTGAAACTACAGCAAAGATTGAAAGCTTTATACGTAGAAGGATAGTATTACGATGGCATACTTCATGCAGCGGCGTAGAGACGGAGGGTCCCAGGAAAGGCTTTGTCCCGTTCAAAATTTTAGGGCGTGATCCATCTGACCAGCCCATATCTTGCTTGGAAATAATACTGATTGAATAACGTAAACTAAACTAATCGATATTGTCAATTGAGAGAAATCTTCTCGCTATCTGGCTTGGTCACCCCTTCACTATTTTTACTTCCGACGGAAGAGACGATCTGGTGTACTGTTCCTTTACATGAGGTTGTCGTGTTACCGTTTTTTTTTGACTGATAAAAATCGAAAACTCGTTTAATTAACGAGTTAGCTAAACTACTAATGGAAAAGCGTCAGCGAAGCATCACTTTCTTACTGACACGCTGTATTCGCAGTTAATTTGCCTGGCACCATAGCGGATGATAAAATCGAGTACAAGCGCGTCTAGAATGGGATGAACCGTACAGCCGAACGAAAGGATCTTTGTGAATCTGGTGGCGCTTATTTTCTCCACTTAACATCTTGCTCAATTATAAGATGAATGGAGAAGCAGTACAGTGCTAAACCCTCGGCTGGTGTACATGCACGCCACATGGTAAGACATGTGCACAGTGTATGTAAGACAGCTGAGGATCAGGAGGCATGAATGCTCATGGACAAGTATAAAACCATTTTGAGAAAATGATGGGTATGTAGGAATGCATAGCACTTATTTCAATCATGCTCATCTCCTACATAACAATATTGAGATGCACGTGTGTGATTTAAGTATCAAGATTGTGATGTGGGAGATGTGCGTAAATGAAATAAGTACTCTCAATCCCTACGTACCCATCATTTTTCAAAACAATTTATACCTGTTCGTATTCATTTTTTGGTTATAAAGACGAAGTGTATGAAAGTGGGATTAAGTATGTATACGTAGCAGCTGCTGACGGATGTACCTAATAACGTTGAGAGACAGCACCCCGTTGAACAATTATTTAGTCATGTTCAACTACACGCAACTTTAAAGGGACCGCTAAGGTCACAAGGGTAGTTTAGTACTAGCTAATAATAGGTAATTACATGCTGTAGGTCAGGGTTACACACGTGACCGAACAACATGGTGTGTTGTGAAGCACTACGCAGAACTGCGTAGCAGCAGTTTACTGATAATCCACAGCATCCGGTAACACTGCTCTACCCCGAATTATGCTACTATGCAACCTGTCTCTTTAATCTACTGCATTGATTCCCCCAACAATGGTCACTAATCACTACGAGTCCAGTCTGTCCGGCGGTCTGGTTACTCTGTTTGATCGTCGCAGTACTTCCCCGGCTGTTGTTCGGTTGGTTGACCATCTGGTTGAATGGTTTTTAGCTGTGGTTGTTTATAGGAATGTGAAGCTTGTGGTAATGCTACATCCCATTTCTCTAACCTTGTTCTTTGCTCAGGGGTTCCTACTTTGGCCTCCTGGTTTTGCTCAGCAGTTGGAGGATTTCTGTGCCGGATTTGATCCGTGTGCTTACGTAATATTTTCTGGTCTCCCAATTGACATCTAAATGACAATGGCCCTGTCCCTACACAATTTTGGCAGGAAACCAGGCTGCTCCGTCGTTATGATTCCGAGCATAAATTGTGTCTTCCGCTTGTAAAACTCTGTCCCGCACCGTTCGATTATGGTCTTCATTTTTGCCTGGCCTGTCTGTTTATCACCCGTTCCTCTAACCCTGGCCTGACCAAGTTCAGGGGGGTCTGGAGTTTTGGTCGCATCAAGTTTTCGCCCGCTGGAGAAACGCCCGTGGTGGTGTGTGGTGGTGTGTGGTGGTGTGTGGTGTTGTTCGGTATGCAAACCAAAAACGACTAATCCGCTCTTCCAAAGTACCCATAACCATTTTCTTTACTCCAGCCTTGAATGTCTGGACGGCACTTTCTGTCAGACCATTGGAAGCTGGGTGATATAGTGCAACTTTGATATGTTTGAAGCCATTCTGCCTCATAAACACTAAAAACACACTGCTGGTAAAACATGGCCCCGTACCCGAGGCTACCGCGTCTAGGAGTCCGTGTTGAACAAAAGCTTGCGCAATATTTCATACCGCATCAAGCCGTTAGATGCCTGTCCAGAGTTGTAACCCTCAATCCACTTCGAGTGTCTGTTTGCATCCGCTATTACTAGAAACATTGACCCTAGGAACGGTCCTGCATAGTCCAATGCATCTACTCTTGATCATGGTTTTTGGCCACTGCCATTGGTGTAACGGCGCTGAAGGAGGGTTTGAGCAGTTTATTTGCCATATTTTACATTTCCTGACCAGCTGTTCCACCTCTGCATTAATGCTTGGCCACCAGACCGCACCCCTTGCCAATCCTCTCATCATAGCTGTTCCAGGATGAGCCTCATGAAGCTCTGTCCAAATCCGTGTGTGGCCTGTAGGAGTTATCACAACCCTGGTACCACGAACTACACAGTCAGCCTCCACGCACAGTTTTCGTGACTCCTAATTTTGTCTTGTCGTACATCTTCTGCTACTTTTTGTGGCCAGTGTTCTCTAACACATGTTCGCACTTGAGATAGTACTGGGTCGTTAGTGGTCCACCATGCAACCTGTGTAGCAGTAACTGGAAGCTTTTCCAACTGTTTAATAACGTGAAGTACTGCTTCCGGCTGGCATATATGGTGTGGTAGATTCGGTAAGGGCACTCGGCTTAGTGCGTCAGCATTGTTGTGCCTCTTTCCTGCTTTAGGTATTCTGATATCCCGCCAATATCAGCGCCCTACGTTGAATTCGTGCTGAAGCCGTCACTAGAATGCTTCGGCCTTAAGCAGTCCCTTCAGTGGTTGGTGATAAGACAAAAGTTCAAAGTGTCGGCCATAGATATAACGGTTAAATTTTGAATTCCAAAGACAATTGATTGCAGCCCCTTCACAGTCACTCTGTAAAGAATTTTTTCAGCTGCGGATAGCAACCTCGTGCAAACGCAATGGGATGTACATTCCTGTTTTCAAGCCTGTGCAACAATACGGCACCTAGTCCAAAATGTGAGCCATGGCAACTTAGTATTGCAGTGTACCTGTACACAAGAAGGCGTCAACAACCGTTTCGATTTCTGGAAGCCCTTGTCTTCATCCTCTGACCATTTCCATGTTGCTTTCTTCTGTAAAAGGGCATGCAGCAGTGCCAACACTGTCTCTCGATCTGGAAGAAACTTGCTGTAGTAGGTCAACATTCCAAGGTATGCCTTTAACTCTGCTACTTTTCGTGGTTTCGGTGATTTCTCGAATGGCCCTCATTTTTGTCTAAGTGGGATGTAATCCATCTCTGTCGATTTGATAGCCTAGATACAACAAAGAACCCCTCTGAAGTGACACTTGTCTTGTTGCCATCTCAACTCAGTTTCTCTTAGTCTCTTCAAAACTTCTCCCAAGTTTTCCAAGAGCTCAGTCTAAATCTTCCTCGTTATCAAGACATCGTCAAGGTATACCATGACGCATAGCCTTCCATGATCCCCTAAATATGGCTGGTGCCGACGCTATTCCAAACGGTAATCAGTGGTAACAGAACGTTTCTTTATGCGTGTTAACAGTTGTCAGATTTTGGGACTGGTTCTCCCGAATTAACTGGTAGTATACTTGGCTCAGGTCTAGTTTCAGAATGCTACCCCTCGTGCTAACTGTGACAGCAAGTCATCTATGTCCGGCAATGGATATCGGTCAATTTTCAATATGGAATTTAACGTTATCTTGTAATCTCGACATACTTACAGTTCTATTGGACTTCAGCACTGGAACGATTGGTGTGGCCCAATCTAACTTTTCAATGTGCTATTAATACCTGCTGCTTAAAGCCTGAACAGCTCTTCTTCCACTTTCTCTTTCAGTGTATATGGAACCTTTATTGCCTTATGAAACCTGGTGTTGCTTTTGACTTTGTGTTGTGTGTGGCTTGGATACCTTTCAGTTCTCCAAAGGTCATCCTGGAAAATCTCTCGGTTCTCTTCTAACAGCTTCTCTAGGGTACTGTGTGTGTGCAGACTGAACAGTGCCTTCCAATCCACTTGTTTGTGTTGTAACCAATCTCTACCCTGCCAACTGGGTTCGTTTTATTCCACAACGTGTAACTCCAGTTGTTTAGGAGAGGCTTTGTCTATCCCTTGTACCTTGGCCTTGATAGTCTCCAACACTTTAATTACTCTGCCCCATATGCTCTCAGTATGGTGGCACTCTCTCTAGAAAGTGGAGGAGACGACCCCATATTCCTTGTACGTCGTGACACTAATTATTGTTACCACTGCTCCTGTGCCAATCTCTATTATTAAGCATATCTCATTTATTTTCACTTGTGTCGTCAAGGTAACCGCTTTGAATTTGAATACAGGGCATATGGGTTTTATGTCTAAAGATTCTTCTTTGTCATCCTCTTCCCGTTCGCCCTGATGTGCGGTTTTTGATTTTGGCTGTGCTTTCATAATCCGACTAGATTTCTTGTCTTGCCCGTTTGATCTACAGACCTGACTGAGGTGTCCCACTTTCTTGCATGCAAAAAATTTGGTTTCTTTAAACCTTCATTCAGTAGGAGAGTGTCCTGACCATTCACAACGATAACAGGTTTGGAGCATTTGTAGTTGCATTCGGTGTACAGCCGAGCCGCATCACCCTCCGCTTCTTCTGTCGTGTCAACAACTTTGGACGCCGTTATCTCCCGTGTGACTTTCCCTGCCGCTTCTGTAGCGCTCGCTATTTCCAAAGTCCACGCAAACGGCAACTCATTTTTTGCGAACAAACGCCGTTGTGTGCGCTCATCGTCAATACCATAAACTAAGAGATAACGGAGCATCTCGTCCATTGTCTCGCCACGCTCGCAAAACTCGTATAATGCGCGCCACGCGGATAAAAACTCTACAACTGATACACCCGTATGTCGGACTCTCGAACTGAATCGCAGTTTCTGTACCATGACCAAAGCCTAGTCTGGGGTTGTAGTGGTTGCACAGAGTCTTCCTAAGATCTGTGAGAAACCTTCTCTCGGTTGCCTGTCGCCGTCAAGTTGCGCAGTAACTTCTACGTGCGTGCGACGACTGCTGAGAGAATAATTGTCTTCATTCTGGACTCATCCATGATGCCGTTGACTTTGAAATAGTACAATATTTGCTCCTCGCACTGCGGCCACTTGTCGGACTTCGCATCAGAGGCGTCTAGCCTGCCGAACGCTACCACAGGCATTGGTGTGACTGTTGATGTTCCACTGGCTGTGGCTTCGTCCTTCGTCGTCGCCATATTAGTGAACACAACTCAACTTCAATTTCCAGTGCTCGCGCCACTAATCTAACGCAACTGGGAACACTGCCCTACCCCGAAATAAGCTACTATGCAACCTCTCTCTACTCTGCTACAACTGATAATGGGGGACTTTTTCAAATCTCAGTAAACAATCTCATATCCACGCAACGCTCGATTCTACACGGTCCGAATGATAACGAGATTATTAACGCTAGCTGACACTAAACGCTTCAGAAGCCGTGACTTGGCCGGGAGATGTGTATCGAAGTTTAGCTTGGATTTTAGTTAGTTCAGAATGCGCCGTTGTTTCCGCAGTGTACAAGAAACTGTTTTTGAGATCACACAAGTTTGTATAGAGAGACATTTTCTTGAGATCAAGATGTAACCAATTTCGAGTCCTCAGTGTCAACCAACAGTCAACACAACTCGCGCAATCATGGCTTACAGGTAAGTCCTCTTCATAGTCGTGCAGATAATGCTCTACGTCCAACGCAGAGTAACATGAACAGAACACTCGTGAGTACTTAGCGTTCCCTCACAACTTAATTCGCTGGTGACCACGAATCAAGGCAATTAATATCCATGTTTGTTGACCATTGTTGCACAACTTACACCCAACAGATAGCTGCTTTGTCTTGCATGCAGGTTTAGCTATTGTGAGTTTACGTCCCGCTCCCATGTTTTGCTAGCTACGCGCAAATTTTGTGTGGCACAAACTCTAACCAAACAAAAGAGGTGGAGCCTTATGATGACATCACGTTCGTCTATTGGTCAGTAATGACACAGATTCTCGTCTGTTGGTCGGAATAGCTTCACTTGCATCTGCGCTAATCGGGTATAAATACGGTCGCACGGTCGTCGTTGGTCAGACGACTACTGTACCATTAGCCTGGATATCCGAGCCTCGGTTATAAGGTTTTTCCTTATAGTTACGCAAAGCGACACCATGAACAAGGCATGACAAGCTCTCGAAAACCAACAGCGTTTGCACCAATAATTATCTGACTCCAAGCACTCATAATTTAACCTTCTAGCGGTGAAGCGGCAGCACGACAACATCAGAAGAACTGTATACTATGCAGACCTTCCTACTCCGATCGGAAGTAAAAAGGGGAGAGGCTGGTTATGGAAGACTATAAACTTGTCTTGTGACTGGTTTAACTTCTGATATAGCAATAGACAGTTTGCTGCAGCATAGACAAAAAAGACAAAAGGCGAAAGTCCAACTTGAAATAGTTCTCGTTTTCTACAGTTCCAGTACGCAGACATAAGTGTAAAAGTTGTCTGCAATCAATTACTCTAAGTCATATAGATTGGCTGCATTAACATTCTTCTGATAGATCGACAGATTAGTGTATATAGCCAAGATACCCTTCATGTATATACGTAGCTTGAATAACCCTAAACGTGGGAAAATTTTAATCAATTGGTAATACCTACTTCTTTGCAAGTCAATATTGATTACATTTATTAGTTAGTATTATTAACATTAATTGGCTACGTCGCTGAGCAGAATCTGTGCAAGTCAATACATACTTATCGAGGTTACGTTAAATAACACAGTAACTCGACAGTACGAACACACAAGTGGGCGCCAGCTAGAGAAACAAAAATGGGCCATGCACACACAGACTCGGAAGATAAAGTTGCCGTGCACGTCAACAAGGGTGTGTATTACAACTAAATATGGTCACTACTAAATGTATCAATTAACATCTGGAAAACGGCTAATAGATGTATTTACGTTTTAGGGTTTTCTCACGTCAGCTACAGAGAGTGTTGCTCTCTGCATCTTTACGTTCGTTCTAGCTGCTCGAATTCCTCACTCTGCGATAACCATAATTCTCATGTCCGGAGTTTTCAGCGGCACCATCGTTACTCTCCTAGGACGCATTTACAAACGTAAACGTCGTCTACAGCAACGTCACGTCCAGAATGACTATGTATACCAACTCGAACAAACAGTAGGCAGCCAGTCTACCACGCACTTTCAATCTTGTTGGAATGTGTTGCATAAACTATGGCGCAAGATTTTGAAAAGGAAGCGCTACCGCACTTTCGCTACGTGGACTGCATTCATTTTACAGATATCTGGCGTTACATCTCTCGTCATAATACTCGTCGTTTTTAACAGCGAGTTTAATAACAATCAGTGGGGTGTGCTTATCTCTATTCCAGTAGTTTTGATCTTGCTGTCCGTTGTATGGTGTTCGGCTATTCAAGAATACTTGAACACACTGCAGAACACGCCAGCCGACGGTCGAAGAATAGCGAGCGCTCGCTGGAAGAATGGCATTCTGACAAACCTTTGGAGAATAATATCGCTTCCGACTGCGGCTATAATTATGTCGCTTATCAAATTTGTCAACTTGGAAGTAGACGTGGACTATTTAGGGAAAGGCTTAAAACAAGTGCGTGATGATCTGTCCGGAGATACGTTTTTTCTCGTTACCATCTTTTGTACCTGGGGAGCATACATATTGTCATGGTTCTCCTGTACGACACGAATGCATACGAGCGGATTTGTTTGGCCCCTCCTTCTAGCCACTCCTGTTGCCGTCGCTACGACCTTTGGAGTTTGCTCAAATCATAAGCTAAAGAACGAGTTAGCTTGCGAACCAGGAAAATATTACGAATACGGTCTTCTTCCCATATGTTTGATTCTGTTGTGGATATCTCAAATTATATGCTGTGTGTTCTACGTTTGGCGAACAAAACTCATTGCATTGATAAAAGAAGAAAATCTTTTTATTCAATCGTATTACAATTGTCCTTTTACCGATCAGAGTCTGATGCTCAACAGAAAGACAGAGTTTGATGATGAGAAAGTGAGAGATCCCCAAAAAGAAGCTCTCGACAGTCACGTGTTTGTCTGCACGACAATGTATCATGAAAAGCTGCACGAGCAGAAACAGCTCCTTGAGTCGATCCACCGGATAGATCTAGAACAAGGTAGAGAAAAGATTCGCAATTTTGAATCTCACATCTTCTTTGACGGTGGCTCTAAAGGCTGTCATATAACACAATTTGCTAATCAGCTCTTCAGTCTTCTTGAAGAAATGCTAAAGATTAAATTGAGTAATGGAGAGAAATGGGAAACGCCTTACGGACTGCAGATAAAGTGGAATTTGCCTGGAGGTATGCCTTTCTATGTTCACTTGAAAGATCCGCACAAAGTGAGAAAGAAAAAGCGCTGGAGTCAAGTCATGTACATGTCGTACGTTCTTGACTTTTGCTGTCGAAAATCAAACTTAAATGACGACAACACCTTTATTCTCACGACCGATGCCGATATCGAGTTTGATCGCGAAGCCGTCGAAATCATTCTCTATCTTCTATGTCGCGACCAACTCGTCGGCGGAGTGTGCGGTCGTGTCCATCCCCTCGGCAGCGGGCCGATCGTCTGGTATCAAAAGTTTGATTACGCGGTCGGTCATTGGTTTCAAAAGGTATCCGAACACGTTCTGGGTTCGGTCATGTGCTGTCCGGGATGTTTCAGTGTCTTTCGGGCACGAGCATTGCGAGAGGTTTTGCCCGAGTATGCGACCAAAGCAGAAAAAGCCAAAGAGTTTTTGACGAAAGACATGGGAGAAGATCGATGGCTCTGCACGTTGATGGTTGAGGCAGGTTGGCGACTGGAATACGCGGCTGCTGCAGACAGTTATACATTCTGTCCAGACAGTTTCGACGAGTTTTATAAACAGCGTAGACGATGGACTCCGTCGACGATGGCGAACTTGATAGAGTTGTGTTCCAATGCCAAAAAGGTAGTAGAAAACAACGACGCCATTTCTATCATCTTCATTTTCTATCAAGCAGCAATGATTTTCTCCACCATTATCGCACCGGCCACTGTCATCCTGCTTATGGCGGCCGGTATGAGTTACGCATTCCACACATCGCCTCACAATGACAATAGCGGAGAGTACATTGCGTTTCTTGTCTTGTTTCTTTTGGCATCCTTCGTGTATGGCGCCGTGTGCATCAAGTGTGGGCAGGATACGCAACTAAAAATGGCCAAAGTTTTGACTTTTGTTTTCTCTATTATCATGGCAGTAGTCGTTATAGGAGTGATTGTTCAAATTGCTAATGGATTTGAAGGAGCCGAGACACCGACACCTTCGCAACTAAACGCGCCCAGTCCGACACAATCCAGCAAAGGAATCTCTCTTACAGATGTAGCCGTTAGTACATGGTACTTCGGTGGACTAGCTGCGATTTTTATCATAGCTGGGATTCTTCACACTACCGATGTCATTTGTCTCGTCCATTCTCTATGGTATCTTCTTTGTCTTCCATCTGGTTATCTCTTTCTTATTATATTTTCGATCTGCAATTTAAACGATCGTTCTTGGGGAACTCGAGAGAAAGTCAATCAAGACCCAAAAAATAAAGATATTTGGTCGGTCTTGCGATCATTCATGGATAAATTGAGATATGCGTGTGGTTGTTGCAATTGTTGTCATCCACCAACCTTGAACGAGTCATCACAACAGAATCCACAATTTCCAAAAGATAAAAAAGAGGAACATGAGAATGACAACGCGGAAGGTAACGGAAATCTTTCGGCTTCGTCTTCGTCAGCACAACAAGCTGAAAGCGTGAATCAAGCTGCGCCCGCAAGTAAAATCTGTTGTAAATTGTAAAAGTCATTACATGCATATGTACGTTTCATCTTATAGCACCATAATCATACAATAAGCAATTTATGCAATTGTCACATGTCGTTAGTGTGCAATAAGTTGCAATGACTTTTACTTGCCGTACATACATTCATCTAAACAGGTACTCGTGACAATACTAGCTGAACGTCACGTGGTAGTTGCATAATAACAGACGTTGTATCTTAACTGGAAACAATTGTAGTAGGTATTCCCATCAGAAGATTTCTTAAGAACATCGGTGTTGCGGTAATATCATTACATAGCTTGTTAATTAAAATAATTGATTAAACGTCCGTACATATAGGATGATGTTTACGCTCCAAATTTTGAAGCTGCAGGATATCACGACACGTCATTTCTTATCGAAATTCAAGAAGCGGTAAGCTTATATACCTATGTCAACAAAATGCATTGATATTCTAACTTCCTACTTAATTCAATAAAGAAATGGAATTTATTGTTGTCTATTTGTATGCAAAGGACATCAGATCACTGGGAGTGAAGAAAGCTGGTCTTGTTCAGCGAATAATCTGGGCGATTGACGAGCTACCCGACACATCTGTACCATTAGGCGTTCCCGTACATACAAATAACGCTAAATTTTGTAATGAATGTAAGCTCTGTTTTCATCGATGTTTAGAATAACGTAACTGATTGGTTAGAGTCGCTTGGGCTATCTCAGTACCAACCGCAGTTTGCAGAAGCTGGATACGAAGGAAGAAGTGACATAGCCAATCTGGTCTCCCTAAATGAAGATATTTTGAAAAATGAAATTGGCGTAACCAAGCCAGGTTTGCTAATTCTAATCACACTGTACTTTGACGTTAGTACATGCAATGTAGTTGATTACATATTTAATAACTTAGTGTACATAGTTGAATTTTTAAACGTACTATTTGTTAGGACATTTGAAAAAGCTTAAAATGGCCTTGAAAATGGTCAAACATCCAACTAATCGTGAAATGGCAATACTACAAGCAAAACGTGTCATCGATGACTTAGAAAAACTTAGCATGGCTGCCAGCCCAGAGAGAAATGAAGAGAATATCTTTTGGAATAAACTAAAAGCAACCTGCTTAGAACCAGAATCAGAAATGTACGAAAAGGTTAGTAGTTGACACAAATCTTATGCACATTTGATTGTTTGTAAAAAAACGTTGTAACCGTCAATTTGTCTTTGTATGTTTGTGCAGGTGGATGAAATGAAGGAAAACCTAAAAGAACTTCGTGACCAGATGGTTCTTGTGTTTGCTGTGATAAGCATCATTTGGATAGTTCTCATTACCGTACTTGGCTTTCACGCCAAATTGTCGGTTCTGCACACCAACGTTCTTGGCCTCGCTTTCCTAGCTGTGTACGGGATCATTTTTCTTGTTCAGTTCATCTGCCTCATTTGGCATCGCATCGTTACTTTTATTCACTATCTGGCTCACGAAGATCATTCTTCTAGTGAAACGGGTGTTGGATCTGAAATGGAAGAAGACAGTGAGTATGATGAGATCGATTACGAAGAAGCTGAAATTGGTGTTCCTGGGGAACGAAGCCAGTCCAGATCGACAGAGCTGGTACCTTTGATCGCATAAAAACAACAAAGAGTCACTCCTAGGGCGATGAACCGTATACTATAGTCATTAATTCAATGTACGTTGTTGCGATTTGTGTATGCTTTGTTTTTTGATAGGCATGCATGCATGTTAAACGCCATTCGCGGTTGACTGTGTTGGTATTTTAATGCTCATGAATTAGTCAGTGTTGTGACATTCCGTTTATAAGGGAAAATTTTTTGGTTCGTTGGTAAATGTTTTGGTCAAACTTTTATTGCACAATTTGACAATATATTTATACTCAAACACACATTGCACTCTGTCTTCCCTCTATTCTTGCACCAGAAAAATATCTAGCACCTTCTGGTCAAAATCCTTTGCAAACCTTATTTAGAAATTTGTCATCAATGACTCGGAAATAGAAATACTTTACTAGCCATGTAAAAGCAACTTCGTGCAGACAATTGGTTTCAGCATGGAATAGACACATAAGAAGCATTTCAAGGTGATAAATGCAACTAAATTTATAATTTGAAACAGCTAAGGTCCGCGTAGCGTTGCATGGGCTACACCGGGCTAGAGCCCATCATTTGTAGGCGTGGTAAAAAATTGTGGGCTGTAAATACGTTTAGAACCAAAGCTGTACATAGTATATACACCACCGTTTTTACAGTTTGGATCTGCTACTGGTTCTACTGTATCTGTCAAGCAGAAGTCAATAAAAGTTGGCGTATTCATAAAAATGGGCGTAGCATTGTGAAGTTTAGTTCTTTATTTCTAGTGCTTATGCCACGCCCCTGTTTGGAATACAAACCATTACACATTACATCACTTTGTAATGTCCTTTCAAGTTGGCATGATTTCCCGAGGACTGGATTTCTGGGCTAAGAGTATAGCAATCGTTCTATGACCGACCGACCGATCGAGCAACTGCACTTATACCCGATTATCGCTGATGCAAATGAGGCTATTCCAACCAATAGACAAGAGGTCGTGTCATTACTGACCAATAGACGAACGTGATGTCATCATGAGGTTAGAACTCTCTTTGTTTGGTAGCTGCTAGCGAGAAGTCTGTCCTGTATGGTGTTTAGTCCTTTGCTTTACGTGTTTAGCACATAGAAAAACACCTATAGTCTACGTTTGCACGTGTATGTTTCCACAGCAACAAACAGGCTTCTAGGGAGCGAAGGTGTGACTTGTAACATTTTGCTTGTTTCACAATGTTTCTGCGTAGTGGCTCTGCAGTCTGACAGCTTGAATTTTCGATGTGTGTGGCTGAGCGGCCGTGGTGTTGTTGCAAAAAAATTACTTTTAGTGTCGTCTTCAACAGAAATTTGGCGCTTGACGGGAATTTGTGAAGAGGAACGTGCATTGTCCATGACGGCGTCTGTTTGTCGGTCAAAGCGGCTCGGCTGAGCTGTAAGTACGCTATTGCGTCTCTATTCATTTTTGTTACGGTATCGAAAGTCAGAGCGAACATACGTCTAGTCTACATGTGCACGTGCATGTTTTGTTTTGTTTTGGCTCTGGGGTCACCTCATTACAACAACCAAAATTGCGGTTAGAAGAAGCTATTTAACTACAAATTGTGCAAAATCAGTGTTTCTACTAAGGGTCTTAGGTCCAGAACCGATCATCATGAGTCTTCTTGTCAGCACACTTGCACTGCAACGTTGCAGTTGAATCTTTAAAAATGTTATAAAGAGATAGTGGATGTGTTGTTACAATGAGGTGCGGGAGTCCATGATATTATTGATATGTGAGTTAATTGTCAGTAATTATGTGTAGGAATGACTTTGTCATGTTTGTGTTGGTTTCATGATAATTTGAAAGTTGGACACTATTCAAGTAAACATAGTATGTATAGTAACAAAACTAACTATAATATATGAAAGCGATCGCAAGTTAGATTATCATATTAAACATATGTACTACAAACGGAACAACTGCAAATCGTTTTCATTAATAAGCATGCAACATGCAACACTTGCAAATCTATCTGTAATCCCAACACAACCAACATACATGTACTGTTAGTGGTGTTACTTGTCTGTAGTTTGCCATAATCTGTTCATAAAGCATGTGTTGAACATGTTTACCAGCTCTATCATTTCGGTGTCAGATCGAGACTGTTGCAAAGATAATATAAATAAATTCATTGCTTTTACATTACTTTTATTTATATATTTATTATTGGTTGATTTTCTAAATCATGGATTACAATTTATTAATAAAAATGATTAAATTATCATTGTTTAATTAATATATTTTAATTTCTTTATTTACTATTTGATGATTTATTGATATATTATTCATTTTGTGATATAAAATTGATTTATTAATTTTTTTATTTATTGATTAATTGCTAATTGTTATATTAATAAAATTTATTAATTAAATATTAATCTATTACTTATTTCTTTATCTATCATTAATGTATTGATTTATTTGTTTTTGTTTGTCCGTTCTTTTGTTTGTTGGTTTGTTTGCTTGTCTGTTTTTTTTGTTAGTTTGTTAGTTAGCTTGTTAGTCTGTTTGTTTGCTTTTCTGTTGTTCTTAGATTTTTAGTATATTTCTTGTCTGTTCGTTTGGTCTTTTAGTGTCAATTAGCTTGCTTGTTAGTTTATTTGTTAGTCCTTTTGTGTATCGGTTTATCTACTTGAATGTTTAGTGTTTTTCTTTATTTCTTTGTTCGTTAGTTTGTTTGTTTGTCTATTTGTTTGTCTGTTTGTATGCTTTTCGTTTGTTTGTCTGTTTGTTAGACTACTTGTCTGTTTGTCTGCTCTTTTTGTTTTTATTTGTCGGCTTGTTAGATAATTTGACTACTTGTTATTTTGTTTGTTTATTTGTTATTTTGTTTGTTTATTTGTTTGTTTGTTCGTTTAGTTGTTCGTTGTTTATTTTTCTTTGTTTGTTTCTCTGACAGCTTATTTGTTTGGTTACATATATTTCTTTGATTAAATATATTTAGGTTTGATTATTTCTATATTTATTGGTTAGGTTGTTTGTGTATTTGTTATTTTCTTGTTTGTTTGGTTTTTTCTTTGTTTAGTTGCTTGTTCGTCTTGTATTTTGTTTGTTTACTTGCTTGTATGTTTGTTTGTTTTTGGCTGTGCTTTTTTGGTGATTTTTTCTTTCCTTGCTTGTTTATCTCTCAGTTTGTTTTTGTTTTCTGGCATGTTTATAGTTTTTGTTGATTAATTTATTTGTTTGTTGGTCTAACAGTTTTTGGTTTATTTGTTTGTTTAATTGTTGTTTTGTTCGTTTGTCGGTCTGATTTTTTGTCTGTTTGTTCGTTTGTCTATTTCTTTGTTTGTTGTTTGTTTTTTGTTTGTTTGCTTGTTTTTTTGCTTGTTTGTTTGTTTGATTATTTGGGTTATATGTTAGTCTGTTTGTCCATTTAATTTTTTGTCTGTTTGTTTGTTTATCTGTCTGTCTGCCTGTTTGTCAGTCTGACTCTCTGTCTGTCTGTTTGTTTGTTTGTTTGTTTTTTATTCTGTTTATTGGTTTTATTTGTTTGTTGTTAGTTTGCGATTCTTTGTTTGTTTGTTTGATATTTCTTATATTGTTTTGTTTGTTGCTTAGCTTATTTGATTGCCTGTTTGTTTGCTCTGTTAGTTGTTAGTTAGTTTGTTTGTTAGTCTATTTGTTGTTCGTTTGTGTATCTCTCACTCTGTCTATCTATGTATTTGTAGAGTTTTTCTTTCTTGTTTGTTTCTTCGTTAGTTAGTTTGTTTGTTTGTTGGTCTGATTGTCTGTTTTTGTTTGTTTGTCAGTCAGGTTGTTTGCTTTTGTATGTTTGTTAGGTTGTTTGTGTATTTGTTATTTCGTTTATTTATTTGTTTGTTTGTCAGTTCGTTAGTTTGTTTGTTTAGTTGTTTATTTTTGTTGGTTGTTGGTCAAATCAGTTTGTTGTTTGTGAGGTTATTTGTCTATTTGTTTTGTTCTTTGTTTATTTTTGTCGGTTTGTTTGCTTGTATATTTCTCTTGGCTTGTTTGTCTGTTTTTTGTTTGTCTTCTTGTTTTTTCTTTGTGTGTTTGTTTGTTGTCAGCAATTTCAATAATTTAACTACAATAATAGTAAATTATTACCGTAGACGTGGTAAATATCTAAGGTAGTATGCAGTAGATTTCAGTCACGTGACGTACGACTGCGAGGCAACAGCGTAGGACGTGGCCATATCAGTAATGCAACTAACTTACTTATTACTTATTACGCATGTCATAGGATTCTTTCATGACGCGATTAATTACATTCAAGCTGCATACAAGCCGAGAGTTTCCACTTCTACTTAGTGCTTCTTCATTATATCTGTGAATTAAGTTAAGATTATCCTAATATCCTTGTTTATAGCCATAGGTGTGAGACAGTCTCTCTCAAAATAAAATAAATAGATAATCAAACGGTTAAAGAAGGAGGAGTCGGTCAGACGAAACTGTCCAGAAGTCAAAAAGGTGAGGGGCGCTAACCAAGCTCCTTGTCTACAAGGAGTTGTAGTGCTGGAAAATCGATAGAAAAAGACGAAAAAACACTAGAATTCAGAAAATCACAACTGACCTCGAGAATGTGCATATACGTCGTTCTTATATTTATTACAAGCTTGCATAGAAGTACACGTGCTCAGCCAAGTGTTAACTAAGAAAGAAACGTAATGTATTGCAATACTTGATAATTAGGTAAAACAGTTTCAATACTAATTATATGTCTAAACTTAATAGAAAACCAAACAAGGTTAACTCACATGATACACACGAGATGCTAACTTACATACAATTAATATCAATTCGTCCTTCACAAAACATCCTCCACTGTCTGAGCGAGTCGCGACTTGAGTGCACCCAACAGTCCAATCAACTGCATCACCTCTAACAACTTGTCCAGTGTTGCGTCGTCGCCTTGTTTGTTAATCCAGCAGACGATCATATTCCGAATTTTTTCGGATGGAATGTCAGTGGTTGGCATCGTGCTTAGATCTACTTCGGTAACTCCCAAATAGTCACCCAATGCGGATTGTCTCTGAGCAGCCAATTGACTGACCTCGTGCAAAACAAAGACTGGAACGTCTGAGAAACTTCGGAAAAAACCTCCACGTTGACCAAGTCTGGCAGTTTGTCTTCTATAATATTATCATCACATATTAAATACAACACACAATTATTGGTTGGGTAGAGACTTACAATTGGGAGGCAAGAAGACAGACTTGAGACAAAGAAGCAGCGTGTCCAGCTGCTGCTATAAATAGAAATATCACAAATAAGTACCGCCATGTATATACTCTAAACTAACAATCATGATACATAGGAAATGTTTACTGTACAATATTAGTGACGTCAGCACTAAACGAAACACTTTTAAAAAAGATATGAAAGTGATGATGACAAGATTCTGTGCCATTCAGAAAACTAAGTTAAAGTCTATGACTGTAAAGAGTGAGTGACACAGTCACTAGTATAAATAGACATTGATAAACACCCAGATGATCGTCTTCCCTAATCAAGACATCAAGTTTTCAAAATATTTGAAAAACCTCCTGGAAATCAGCATTCGTAGCAGTACTGATAACATCAGATACTCAACTTACTCTATCATCCAGTACTTCACTATATAAAATGCATGCAGGTATATGACAACAAAACTTATTGATCATGAAGCACTCATGTTTTAGTCACTACACTCACCATTTGATTGTTCGATTCTCTCAGTTGCTATTCTACTAGCAGTAGCAAGAGCGGACGTCAGACCCTCTATTTCCTTCTCCTTCACTTCTCTTCCATGCTCTGATTGTTTCAATTCTTCTTTCAACATATCAATCTGTTGTTTCAGCTGACTTATCTACATCAACACCACAAATACTTGAAAAGCCCACAAAATAGACGTGATGATAATAAAGACATACACATTACCATCTGTTCTTTCTGTTCAACGTCACACACACGCAGTTCCTCACCATTTGCTATATAAATACCTTTACTCATATAACAGTTTGTAAAATATTCATTAAATTTTCAAAACCAATATTGCAATTTATTGATATCAATTTGTGTTGAGAATTGCAAAAATTACCAAGAGTTACACGTAAAGAGGCGCAGCAAAAATAGAGATGTGAAACGTGCTATAAATGATGCTTATTACTATGACACCTGTAAACACACACACACACACACACACACACACACACACACACACACACACACACACACACACACACACACACACACACACACACACACACACACACACACACACACACACAAACACACACACACAGACACACATACCCGCGCGCGGGAAAAGACGGACGAACGGACGGACAGACTAACAGACAGACGGACACACACACACACACACACACACACACACACACACACACAGACACAGACACAGACACAGACACAGACACAGACACAGACACAGACGCAGACGCAGACACAGACACAGACACAGACACAGACACAGACACAGACACAGACACAGACACAGACACAGACACAGACACAGACACAGACACAGACACAGACACAGACACAGACACAGACACAGACACAGACACACACACACACACACACACACACACACACACACACACACACACACACACACACACACACACACTTTGAACCTTGAACCTTGAAGCCGCCCATAGTAAAAGAAACTATGATAGCGGGGCCCTTGGATTGTGCTCCTGGGCAACTGGCAAATTACTAGGACAAAACCGCCTGTGTCTTGTGAGATTGCCTTGTTGTCTAAATGATCTTCTACATTCACATAAGAAAATTTCTCCTTAGAATCGTACATTCGCTGCACATCTGCTTTCCCCACAATTTGTGATTACCTTCTCAACACCCCTTTGACAAAGACTAAACCACCCATTCCGGTCTTGGCATCTCTGGTACCAGACGTTTTTGGTATCTACTAATTGCAGATCTTGACTAACTAGATATCTCCATCTCTTTCTTGTTCCATGGCAAGGTCTTGTCTTCCTCAATTCCCCAAACATCAGTTTCTTTGGAAGTCGTTCCTCATTCATTCTACCCACATGATCCAGCCACTTCAATCGCTGCTCCATTGTGATGTCAGGGATTGTCCAATGCATGCCAAAAGTTTCAGCTAAAACTCGTGTTGTTAACCTCTCCTGACATTGCTCAAATCTGTTGACTCCAAGTATGGTTCTATGGTTCTCACACAACGATTGTAGAAGACGTTTAGCCTTTATGTGTGTTGAGCTTTTAGCACCCATGTTTCAGATCTATACAATAGCACTGCCAAAACCACTGCTCTGTAGACTGCTCTCTTGGTAGCCACTGACAAGTTAGAATTGTTGAAAATAGGACCTCTCAAAGCTCCAAAAGCTTTGGAAGCCTTTTCGATCCTACTGGTAACATCTAGTGTGACATCTCCATCTCTTGATAAATTAGACCCCAAGTACGTAAAGCAATCCACCATCTCAATTTCGCCACTATCCATTATCAATCCACCATCTCAATTTCGCCAAATCCACCATCTCAATCCACCATCTCACCACAACTATCCACTATCCACTAGCAACTATCCACTATCCACTATCCACTATCCACTATCCACTATCCACTATCCACTATCCACTAGCCACTATCCACTATCCACTATCCACTATCCACTAGCCACTATCCACTATCCACTATCCACTATCCACTATCCACTATCCACTATCCACTATCCACTATCCACTATCCACTATCCACTATCCACTATCCACTATCCACTATCCACTATCCACTAGCCACTAGCCACTAGCCACTATCCACTATCCACTATCCACTATCCACTATCCACTATCCACTAGCCACTATCCACTATCCACTATCCACTATCCACTATCCACTATCCACTATCCACTATCCACTATCCACTATCCACTATCCACTATCCACTATCCACTATCCACTATCCACTATCCACTATCCACTATCCACTATCCACTATCCACTATCCACTATCCACTATCCACTATCCACTATCCACTATCCACTAGCCACTAGCCACTATCCACTATCCACTATCCACTAGCCACTAGCCACTATCCACTATCCACTATCCACTATCCACTATCCACTATCCACTATCCACTATCCACTATCCACTATCCACTATCCACTATCCACTATCCACTATCCACTATACACTATCCACTATCCACTATCCACTATCCACTATCCACTATCCACTATCCACTATAAACTATCCACTATCCACTATCCACTATCCACTATCCACTATCCACTATCCACTATCCACTATCCACTATCCACTATCCACTATCCACTATCCACTAGCCACTAGCCACTAGCCACTAGCCACTAGCCACTAGCCACTAGCCACTAGCCACTAGCCACTATCCACTATCCACTATCCACTATCCACTATCCACTATCCACTATCCACTATCCACTATCCACTATCCACTATCCACTATCCACTATCCACTATCCACTATCCACTATCCACTATCCACTATCCACTATCCACTATCCACTATCCACTATCCACTATCCACTATCCACTATCCACTATCCACTATCCACTATCCACTATCCACTATCCACTATCCACTATCCACTATCCACTATCCACTATCCACTATCCACTATCCACTATCCACTATCCACTATCCACTATCCACTATCCACTATCCACTATCCACTATCCACTATCCACTATCCACTATCCACTATCCACTATCCACTATCCACTAGCCACTAGCCACTATCCAGTATCCACTAGCCACTAGCCACTATCCACTATCCACTATCCACTATCCACTAGCCACTATCCACTATCCACTATCCACTATCCACTATCCACTATCCACTATCCACTATCCACTATCCACTATCCACTATCCACTATCCACTATCCACTATCCACTATCCACTATCCACTATCCACTATCCACTATCCACTATCCACTATCCACTATCCACTATAAACTATCCACTATCCACTATCCACTATCCACTATCCACTATCCACTATCCACTATCCACTATCCACTATCCAATATCCACTAGCCACTAGCCACTATCCACTAGCCACTATCCAGTATCCACTAGCCACTAGCCACTAGCCACTATCCACTATCCACTATCCACTATCCACTATCCACTAGCCACTATCCACTAGCCACTAGCCACTAGCCACTATCCACTATCCACTATCCACTATCCACTATCCACTATCCACTATCCACTATCCACTATCCACTATCCACTATCCACTATCCACTATCCACTATCCACTATCCACTATCCACTAGCCACTATCCACTATCCACTATCCACTATCCACTATCCACTATCCACTATTCACTATCCACTATCCACTATCCACTATTCACTATCCACTATCCACTATCCACTATCCACTAGCCACTATCCACTATCCACTATCCACTATAAACTATCCACTATCCACTATCCACTATCCACTATCCACTATCCACTATCCACTATCCACTATCCACTATCCACTAGCCACTATCCACTATCCACTATCCACTATCCACTAGCCACTATCCACTATCCACTATCCACTATCCACTATCCACTATCCACTATCCACTAGCCACTAGCCACTATCCACTATCCACTATCCACTATCCACTATCCACTATCCACTATCCACTATCCACTATCCACTATCCACTATCCACTATCCACTATCCACTATCCACTATCCACTATCCACTATCCACTATCCACTATCCACTATCCACTATCCACTATCCACTATCCACTATCCACTATCCACTATCCACTAGCCACTATCCACTAGCCACTAGCCACTATCCACTATCCAGTATCCAGTATCCACTAGCCACTAGCCACTATCCACTATCCACTATCCACTATCCACTATCCACTATCCACTATCCACTATCCACTATCCACTATCCACTATCCACTATCCACTATCCACTATCCACTATCCACTATCCACTATCCACTATCCACTATCCACTATCCACTATCCACTATCCACTATCCACTATCCACTATCCACTATCCACTATCCACTATCCACTATCAACAATCCACTATCCACTATCCACTATCCATTATCCACTATCTATTATCTATTATCTATTATCTATTATCTATTATTTATTATTTATTATTTATTATTTATTATTTATTATTTATTATTTATTATTTATTATATATTACTTATTATTTATTATTATTATTTATTATTTATTATTTATTATTTATTGTTTTGTTATTTATTATTTATTATTTATTATTTATTATTTATTATTTATTATTCATTATTTATTATTTATTATTTACTATTTATTATTTATTATCTATTATCTATTATCTATTATCTATTATCAGTTATCCATTATCCATTATCCATTATCCATTATCCATTATCCATTATCCATTATCAATCATCCATTATCCAATATCCATTATCCAATATCCATTATCAATTATCCATATTTATTATCTATTATCTATTATCTATTATCTATTATCTATTATCCATTATTTATTATTTATTATTTTGTTATTTATTATTTATTATTTATTATTTATTATTTATTATTAATTATTTATTATTTAGTATTTATTATTTATTATTTATTATTCATTATTTATTATTTATTATTTATTATTTATTATTTATTATTTATTATTTATTATTTATTATTTATTATTTATTATTTATTATTTATTATTTATTATTTATTATTTATGATAATTATCAATTATCCATTATCAATTATCCATTATCCATTATCCATTATCCATTATCCATTATCCATTATCCATTATCCATTATTCATTATCTAATATCCATTATCCATTATCCATTATCCATTATCTAATATCCATTATCTATTATCCATTATCCATTATCTAATATCCATTATCTATTATCTATCATCCATTATCCATTATCCATTATCCATTATCCATTATCCATTATCCATTATCAATTATCCATTATCCATTATCCATTATCTATTATTCATTATCTATTATACATTATCCATTATCCATTATCCATTATCTAATATCCATTATCCATTATCCATTATCCATTATCCATTATCCATTATCCATTATCCATTATTCATTATCTATTATACATTATCCATTATCCATTATCCATTATCTAATATCCATTATCCATTATCCATTATCCATCATCCATTATCTATTATCCATTATCCATTATCCATTATCCATTATCCATTATCCATTATCCATTATCCATTATCCATTATCCATTATCCATTATCCATTATTTATTATCTATTATCTATTATCTATTATCTATTATTTATTATCTATTATTTATTATTTATTGTTTATTATTTATTATCTATTATTCATTATCTATTATCTATTATTTATTATTTATTATTTTGTTAGTTATTATTTATTATTTATTATTTATTATTTATTATTTATTATTTACTATATATTATCCGTTATCCGTTATCCGTTATCTATTATCCATTATCCATTATCCATTATCCATTATCCATTATCCATTATGCATTATTTATTATCTATTATCTATTATGCATTATCCATTATCCATTATCCATTATCCATTATCCATTATCCATTATCCATTATCCATTACCCATTACCCATTATCCATTACCCATTACCCATTACCCATTACCCATTACCCATTACCCATTACCCATTATCCATTAACCATTACCCATTACCCATTACCCATTACCCATTACCCATTACCCATTATCCATTATCCATTATCCATTATTCATTATCCACTACCCACTACCCACTACCCACTACCCACTACCCACTACCCATTACCCATTACCCATTACCCATTACCCATTATCCAATATCCATTATCCATTATCCATTACCCATTACCCATTACCCATTACCCATTACCCATTACCCATTACCCATTACCCATTATCCATTATCCATTACCCATTATCCATTATCCATTATCCATTATCCATTATTCATTATCTATTATCCATTATCCATTATCCATCATCCATTATCTATTATCCATTATCCATTATCCATTATCCATTATCCATTATCCATTATCCATTATTCATTATCTATTATACATTATCCATTATCCATTATCCATTATCCAATATCCATTATCCATTATCCATTACCCATTACCCATTACCCATTACCCATTACCCATTACCCATTACCCATTACCCATTATCCATTATCCATTACCCATTATCCATTATCCATTATCCATTATCCATTATTCATTATCTATTATCCATTATCCATTATCCATCATCCATTATCTATTATCCATTATCCATTATCCACTATCCATTATCCATTATCCATTATCCATTATCCATTATCCATTATCCATTATCCATTATGCATTATCCATTATCCATTATGCATTATTTATTATCTATTATCTATTATTCATTATCTATTATCTATTATTTATTATTTATTATTTTGTTAGTTATTATTTATTATTTATTATTTATTATTTATTATTTACTATATATTATCCGTTATCCGTTATCCGTTATCTATTATGCATTATCCATTATCCATTATCCATTATCCATTATCCATTATCCATTATCCATTATCCATTACCCATTACCCATTATCCATTACCCATTACCCATTACCCATTACCCATTACCCATTACCCATTACCCATTATCCATTAACCATTACCCACTACCCACTACCCACTACCCACTACCCACTACCCACTACCCATTACCCATTACCCATTACCCATTACCCATTACCCATTATCCAATATCCATTATCCATTATCCATTACCCATTACCCATTACCCATTACCCATTACCCATTACCCATTACCCATTACCCATTACCCATTATCCATTATCCATTATTCATTATCTATTACCCATTATCCATTATCCATTATCTAATATCCATTATCCATTATCCATTATCTATCATCCATTATCCATTATCCATCATCCATTATCTATTATCCATTATCCATTATCCATTATCCATTATCCATTATCCATTATCCATTATCCATTATGCATTATTTATTATCTATTATCTATTATTCATTATCTATTATCTATTATTTATTATTTATTATTTTGTTAGTTATTATTTATTATTTATTATTTATTATTTATTATTTATTATTTACTATATATTATCCGTTATCCGTAATCCGTTATCTATTATCCATTATCCATTATCCATTATCCATTATCCATTATCCATTATGCATTATTTATTATCTATTATCTATTATCTATTATCTATTATTTATTATCTATTATTTATTATTTATTATTTATTATTTTCTTATTTATTATTTATTGTTTATTATTTATTATTTATTATTTATTATTTATTATTTATTATTTATTATTTATTATTTATTATACATTATTTATTATTTATTATTTATTATCCATTATCCATCATCCATCATCCATCATCCATCATCCATCATTCAATATCCATCATCCATTATCCATTATCCATTATCCATTATCCATTATTCATTATCCATTATCCATTATCCATTATCCATTATCCATTATCCATTACCCATTACCCATTACCCATTACCCATTACCCATTACCCATTACCCATTATCCAATATCCATTATCCATTATCCATTACCCATTACCCATTACCCATTACCCATTACCCATTACCCATTATCCATTATCCATTATCCACTACCCACTACCCACTACCCACTACCCACTACCCACTACCCACTACCCACTACCCACTACCCATTACCCATTACCCATTACCCATTACCCATTACCCATTATCCAATATCCATTATCCATTATCCGTTACCCATTACCCATTACCCATTACCCATTACCCATTACCCATTATCCAATATCCATTATCCATTATCCGTTACCCATTACCCATTACCCATTACCCATTACCCATTACCCATTACCCATTACCCATTACCCATTACCCATTACCCATTATCCATTACCCATTATCCAATATCCATTATCCATTACCCATTATCCATTATTCATTATCCATTATCTTTTATCTATTATCTATTATCTATTGTCTATTATTTATTATTTATTATTTATTATTTATTATTTTTTATTTATTATTTATTATTTATTATTTATTATTTATTTATTATTATTTATTATTTATTATTTATTATTTATTGTTTTGTTATTTATTATTTATTATTTATTATTTATTATTTATTATTTATTATTTATTATTTATTATTTATTATTTATTATATATTACTTATTATTTATTTATTATTATTTATTATTTATTATTTATTATTTATTGTTTTGTTATTTATTATTTATTATTTATTATTTATTATTTATTATTTATTATTTATTATTTATTATTTATTATTTATTATCTATTATCTATAATTTACCTGTTATCCATTATCCATTATCCATTATCCATTATCTATTATCTAATATCCATTATCCATTATCCATTATCCATTATCCATTATCCATCATCCATTATCTATTATCCATTATCATTATCCATTATCCATTATCCATTATCCATTATCCATTATCCATTATCCATTATCCATTATCATTATCCATTATGCATTATTTATTATCTATTATCTATTATCTATTATTTATTATCTATTATTTATTATTTATTATTTATTATTTATTATATATTACTTATTATTTATTATCTATTATCTATTATCTTTATCAGTTATCCATTATCCATTATCCATTATCCATTATCCATTATCCAATATCCATTATCCATTATCCATTATCCATTATCATTATCCATTATGCATTATTTATTATCTATTATCTATTATCTATTATCTATTATCTATTATCTATTATTTATTATTTATTATTTATTATGTATTATTTATTATTTATTATTTATTATATATTACTTATTATTTATTATCTATTATCTATTATCTGTATCAGTTATCCATTATCCATTATCCATTATCCATTATCCAATATCCATTATCCATTATCCATTATCCATTATCCATTATCCATTATCCATTATCCATTATCCATTATCCATCATCCATTATCCATTATCCATTATCCATTATCCATTATCCATTATCTAATATCCATTATCCATTATCCATTATCTATCATCCATTATCCATTATCCATCATCCATTATCTATTATCCATTATCCATTATCCATTATCCATTATCTAATATCCATTATCCATTATCCATTATCTATCATCCATTATCCATTATCCATCATCCATTATCTATTATCCATTATCCATTATCCATTATCCATTATCCATTATCCATTATCCATTATCCATTATCCATTATCCATTATCCATTATGCATTATTTATTATCTATTATCTATTATTTATTATCTATTATCTATTATTTATTATTTAATATTTTGTTATTTATTATTTATTATTTATTATTTATTATTTATTATTTATTATTTATTATTTATTATCCATTATCCATTATCCATTATCCATTATGCATTATCCATTATCCATTATCCATTATCCATTATCCATTATCCATTATCCAATATCCATTATCCATTATCCATTATCCATTATCCATTATCCATTATCCATTATCCATTATCCATTATCCATCATCCATTATCCATTATCCATTATCCATTATCCATTATCCATTATCTAATATCCATTATCCATTATCCATTATCTATCATCCATTATCCATTATCCATCATCCATTATCTATTATCCATTATCCATTATCCATTATCCATTATCTAATATCCATTATCCATTATCCATTATCTATCATCCATTATCCATTATCCATCATCCATTATCTATTATCCATTATCCATTATCCATTATCCATTATCCATTATCCATTATCCATTATCCATTATCCATTATCCATTATCCATTATGCATTATTTATTATCTATTATCTATTATTTATTATCTATTATCTATTATTTATTATTTAATATTTTGTTATTTATTATTTATTATTTATTATTTATTATTTATTATTTATTATTTATTATTTATTATTTATTATCCGTTATCCGTTATCCGTTATCCGTTATCCATTATCCATTATCCATTATCCATTATCCATTATCCATTATGCATTATTTATTATCTATTATCTATTATCTATTATCTATTATTTATTATCTATTATCTATTATTTATTATTTATTATTTTGTTATTTATTATTTATTGTTTATTATTTATTATTTATTATTTATTATTTATTATTTATTATTTATTATTTATTATTTATTATTTATTATTTATTATTTATTATTCATTATTTATTGTTTATTATTTATTATCCTTTATCCGTTATCCGTTATCCATTATCCATTATCCAATATCCATTATCCATTATCCATTATCCATTATCCATTATCCATTATCCATTACCCATTATCCATTATCCATCATCCATTATCCATTATCCATCATCCATCATCCATCATCCATCATCCATCATTCAATATCCATCATCCATTATCCATTATCCATTATCCATTATCCATTATTCATTATCCATTATCCATTATCCATTATCCATTATGCATTATCCATTATCCATTATCCATTATCCATTATCCATCATCCATCATTCAATATCCATCATCCATTATCCATTATCCATTATCCATTATCCATTATTCATTATCCATTATCCATTATCCATTATCCATTATGCATTATCCATTATCCATTATACATTATCCATTATCCATTATCCATTATCCATTATCCATTACCCATTACCCATTATCCATTACCCATTACCCATTACTCATTACCCATTACCCATTACCCATTATCCATTATCCATTATCCATTATTCATTATCCACTACCCACTACCCACTACCCACTACCCACTACCCACTACCCACTACCCACTACCCACTACCCACTACCCACTACCCACTACCCACTACCCATTACCCATTACCCATTACCCATTACCCATTACCCATTATCCAATATCTATTATCCATTATCCATTACCCATTACCCATTACCCATTACCCATTACCCATTACCCATTACCCATTACCCATTATCCATTACCCATTATCCATTATCCATTATCCATTACCCATTATCCATTATCCATTATCCATTATCCATTATCAATTATTCATTATCTATTATCTATTATCTATTATCTATTATCTATTGTCTATTATTTATTATTTATTATTTATTATTTATAATTTTTTATTTATTATTTATTATATATTATTTATTTATTATTATTTATTATTTATTATTTATTATTTATTACTCGTTATTTCTTATTTATTATTTTATTTATCATTTATCATTTATTATTTATTATTTATTATTTATTATTTATTACTGGTTATTTGTTATTTGTTATTTATTTATTTCTTATTTGTTATTTGTTATTTATTATTTATTATTTATTATTTATTATTTATTATTTATTATTTATTATTTATTATTTATTATTTATTATTTATTATTTGTTATTTATTATTTATTATTTATTATTTATTATTTATTATTTATTATTTATTATTTATTATTTATTATTTATTATTTATTATTTATTACTGGTTATTTCTTATTTCTTATTTATTTATTTTTTATTTTTTATTTTTTATTTATTATTTATTATTTATTATTTATTATTTATTATTTTTTATTTTTTATTTATGTTTTATTATTTATTTTTGTTGTGCTTAACCAGATCAGTCTGTTTTGTAAAGTCTATTACAAGTACCGGAAGCAAACTCTGCCACAGAAGTTCTTAGACCATCACGGCTGTCTAGGAAGAAGACATGACTTTACGAAGAATCCGAGTAGATCCCAGAAGCACTGTTTTCTGTAAGTGCTGCAGGTTGTGAAGACCTGGAATAATGTCCAGCCACCTTGCAATACCTGCGTGCACTGTGCCCAAAGGTCCCAAGACCACCGAGACCACCAGTGTTTAACAATGCCACATGCGGCTTATCCCCACTCGCAAGTCGCTGTATTTCGCCAACTTCTCTGCATGTTTCTTGCCAATGTTGCCATCAGCAGGACAGCTGATATCAATATGAAGAAAGTGTTTGTCTTCCTATTTCTGAGACAGAGGTTTGGACGATTGGCTTTGATCTTTCGTGCAGTGGGGATGGTGGTATTCCACACCATGGTAATGTCATTTGTCTCCACAAGCCTATCAGGATAATGCTGGTACCATCTGCTCTCCACCACAGGGAATGTGACACAAAACCCACATGTGTTTTTGTGTGTTTTCATGAGGATTTCTGTGGGAAACGAGGCAAACCCATGTGAGGTTTTGTGAAAGAAATACTCACATGTGAGTTTACTAAACCACAGAAACTTTCCAAAAACCGTACAAAAAAACCACAAAAACCCACGTAAAACCGTAAGAAACCTACCATAACCCACCATAACCCACCATAACCCACCTTGAGGGTTTGTAAAATTAACAAAGTTCGTACATTAACCTGCGAAACCCACTATGGGAAACGCTTTTAATATAGGCCCTCGCCATTTTGATTTCTAATTGAAATCCTTGCGCCATTTTGGTTTTTGTCGAGTTGCTACATATAGACTCTTTGATTGAATTCAATTGTCTTTATTAGATATACTTTCGCAACAATTTACACTTTGGCACTGCAAACTACGTAGCTAGTCTAATTATATCTAAAAGTACCTAACAACTGCTATGCAAGCGCTGGAGAGCAGCAGTCTTTTGTCTCCATTGACAGCAACCCATTTCCTGGCTACTGGCTCGTGTGCCAACTCTACAACGAGCCAGTTTTGTCTTTGCCCGTTTATGCTATTAGATGATCAAATTAGCTCATATGTCACCAACGCTCAGGCTACTAATACGATTAGTCTAATAGTTATTCTCATGTGTCACACGGAATGTCTTGCAACCGACTTGACCTTCCATTCGTGCCCTACTTGTTTTATTACAATGCTGTTATCCTGTCCCAATGCAAGCTCTACGCATTTGCCAACCTCTTTGGGAGAGAGGATTTTCTCGAGCTTTCCAAGAGACTCTAGGAGAGCGGAAGCTAGATAGTCAACACTGTGTACGCGCTGCCAGGCGCCAAATGTTCACGAATCGTACACGAGCTTCCCGATCGTATTGTTCTCGTAGCCTAGCACAGTAATAGAACGGCGTCTAGTGCATCCCTACTCCAAGCTACTTAGACTGCTGATCGAATCACATTGCACCTCACAGCTTCAGATAACGTGAATCAAACTCAGGATCGAGCTCTCTCTGTGAATGAATCATATTCCATGCGATAAAATGACTCTCTTCCCATACAGCTACAGGAACGAAATATTTATAGACAGTGAATGTATGCAATCGAATATCAAAGGGAGCATGACTTTAGGTGTGCTCACACTGGATTTGCAAGCCGTACTTGCAAATAGGTTTGCGTTTACTTGAGTCTGGTTTGGAGCTATCAAAACATTGCTAGTTGTTTAGCACCTATTAACAAGAGTAGCAGTCTGCCTGGCGCATAGCTACAAGAGTAGCAGTGGAAATCGTTGTCTTACTGTGGTGGATGGTGCTAGAAACAGGGCGTCAACAGCAAGAAACTCGCGCGTGCAAGATGACGAATGAAGTCGTTTTTGTCGCTATCGCAGTGCCAGCACAGAGTACCGAAATGTTGTGTCGTTCGTCGTGCGGTATTCTAACTCTGTTGTCTGGCGCCATATGAGATGGTCTGGAACTTCGAGGCTAGAGATTCCTGCTCTAGCAATGGATCACAATAGCGTGCTAGATTGACAACCAGGTAATCAAACCCCATCTAGTCTAAACACAGGTTTAATTTGTACTGTATGCTAATTTATTTCCTTTTATCACGCAATTCAAAACATAACACACCGTGGTTTGCAAGCCTTAGTGCAAACCAGCTTTCCATGGGCAGATGCAACTTTTAACACTAACTCGGTTATGATAACAAGCTCAAACCAGGCTCGCAAACGACAGTAGTGTGAAGGATTGATTCATAATTAACTAAAAGTATGAAAGTTTTGACGTTGAGGACGTGAGTGACACCTAGATAACGTGGATAACACTAATTGAAAAAAGTAGGCGGGATGATCCCAGACACTCTCCGACGTTGTCCTGTTATACGGGAACCAGGCACGACTGTGAGAGAAGGTCTGGTACGAGGCTAGAACAAAGTACGGCCAGTGCGCCATGCACCGTCTCCGTAAACATTGTGACGAAGCCACATGCGCAGATAAAATTTTGCCCGTATGTGTAGACACGCCCAAATAATGTGTCAAACGATTAAACATATTTTGATTGGCCAACGAACCTCAGAAGTCTAGATGTTCAACGTCAAATTCACTTGGCCGGAAATAGGCCAGACATCTTAAAGCGTGACATTAATTGAAAATGCGATATCTCGAGGTTTTAATATTTCGAAATACTTTTATTAGTATTTATTTATTTATTATCTTTTATTGTGTCGATATTCCTCTCCGTAATGGGCAAGTGGGGTCTTTACTCCCATCTGGGCGCCCGCCAACCCGGCAGGTGACCCCAGCGGGGTACATGTTTCCGTGACTCCATACGGCGATCAATGACTAGCCAATTCGATATAGATTGCAGGCATTACGGTGACCGCGAACTCGCGGACAGCACGTCTAGTGGATATCAACAACCATCAGGAAAGCACTGAACGGCATCGTCAACGGACCGTTATTATTATTACTTATTACTAATTCATATTTTATCATTAATTTATTTATTACAAATTTATATATTTATTACCAATTTGTTTATTTATTAATAATAAATTTATTTATTAGTAACTAGGATTAATGGCCCGTCCTTCGTACGGGCAAGCTACTGTAGTGTAAAGATATATGTGTGGATACGTCAACTACAATCTTTGTTGCGAGGTCCCGGATGTCCTAAATGTTGCTCTTCGCGCTTGTTTCAATCGAAATAGACACACTCCCCGTGTAGCGCTTGCTGAAGACAACGTATTGGTTGGATTCGGTTCAAATGCAATCAGAATTTGGAGAGAAACGAAAGCGCTAAAAGAGTAAGTTTCGTCGGCAAGAGATATTCGATTGCTCAAAGCTTTGCGAAGGACGGCGATGCATACAGTCTACACAGGACTGGTGTGGACGTGGGTTCAAATGAACTGGAATGTGTAGCGTTTGCGACATCAAGAAATTTAACACGGGGGTTGAACCCTCGAGAGGGGACCAGGTGCAAATGTTTTTTAATTTTTTACGCAAACCTTTCTCTGTGCGTGCCGAGTGTGCGTGCCGATTTCGGTTGCGAAAAGACAAAAGACGTGGCGCCAAACGCGAACACACACACACACACACACACACACACACACACACACACACACACACACACACACGACAGACAATTTGAGCTTTATATATTAGACTCATTTATTTATTACTAATTTACTCATTTATTACTACTTTATTTATTTATTATTGTTTTATTTGTTTATTACAAATTTATTTATTTATTATAATTTACATATTTATTAATAATTTATTTATTTATTACTTATTTATTTATTTATTATAATTTTTTATATATTTATAATTTACATATTTATTACTAATTTATTATGTATTATTAATTTATATATATTTACTACTAATTTATTTATGTATTACTATTTTTATACATTAATAATTTACACATTTATTACTAATTTATTATTTATTATTAATTTTTTAATTATTACTAATTTATATATTTATTTAAAATTTATTTATTAATAATTTGTATATTTATTTCTAATTTATTTATTACTAATTTATGTATTTATTATTAATTAATTAATTAATTATTAAATTTATTAATTTTGACTAATTTATTAATTTTTTACTAATTTATTTATTACTTATTTATTTATTACTTATTTATTTATTACTAATTTATTTATTATTAATATATTTATATATTACTAATTGATTTATTCATTGTTATTTTATTTATTACTAATTTATTGCTTGTAACTAGCTTCGTTGTTGAAGAATCTTATTTTTCTGTATTATTTATGTTTATTAGTCATCATACTGCTACCTGCAGTTGTATTAGGACCATCAGGTAGGAAGCGTCCAAGAAGCAGTCTAGCAATTCGTTGTACCAAATATTTCGTAAGACACGCATATAGTACACAGAGTATCTCTCTCTATTTCTGTGTTTCTTTCTTACTGCTCGTTGTTTGTGGATCGTACCCTTGTATGTCTATCTATCAGTCCATACGTTTCTTCATCCTTTTTCTCTACTTCATTCATTCTTATCTCTTTATTCTGCTGTTCAAAGGTTTGATGGTATAGACAATGACTTTTCTATGAATCAGTCAAAAGTGAGGAAGGAAGCTTGAGGCTCAGCCAACCAGTGGCGTAGCCAGGATTTTTTTCTTACCGAGGCAAATTGATATTAATATTAATTTTTTTATTAATATTAATTCCTTATTGATATGCACTACCTAAGGCTATTGCTGTCATATTGATATGCTTAATTGATTTGACAGGGTAAAAACAGTAAACTACACTTGGATTAGTTGGACTGGGACTGAAAAGTTACTGGGACTGATAATTCATGCATAGGCCTGAGTATAGGGACGCACTCCCACCAGTGAGCTAGATGGCAGTGACTGGGGAGCACTTGCATGGGGGAGACTATGACACGTGATCCTACAAACTCAAACTACAACGGGGCCTCGCCCAACGTAAAACACAGTCTAGTATCCTATGCTTACCCCAAGGCCAACTGAATAGACAGCTGCTTTCTCTTCTTCTTTGGCGGCTCTGCCATAATAAAGCACAGACACGTGATAGAAGTGTGACCTGAAAGTGACCACGTGACAAATGCCACGCCCATTTTTCCTACCGAGGCAACTGCCTCACTGCCTCATGCCTAGCTACGCTACTGCCAACGCTCGCCCACAGGTTGCTTCAAGCACCAAGCGAGTCGGGTCCTAGGAGCGTTGGCAGTCTAGGAGCGTTGGCAGCCAGAGTAAAAGAACGGGGGGATTTTAACGTCGGTCTTCATAACGTCAGGTGAATTAATTCGCATGCAATCAGTTGTCAAGTAAGAGGGACGTGCATGCATGTGGGATGTCTGTTTAATTAATTACGGTTTTAGTGAGAGTTTGTGTCATCACATTGACATGCGGTTGTAACTCTCTGTTTGTTTATTAGTTTTTATGATATTTTAGTTTGTTTGTTTGTTTATTCTTTGTTTGTTAGTTATACATGTATAACCTCACAACTTCAGCCTTAACACTCACAACAATAACGTTAATTTAACTCTCACAACTTTAGCCCCAACCCTCACAACTTTAGCTCTAACCCTCACAACTTTGGCCCTAATCCACACAACCTAAAACTCCTGTCTATTACCCAAAACCAAAAATTTCGTCATGACCAGAGTAGAGAGCACGCAGAGAAAAAGGACCCTGCTGACGAGGCGGTGAGCAATCCTCAAGAATGCACTAGAACGGGCCAGACAAAACTTGCCATTGTCTTTTGTTTTCTACTTTACAATCTTAATCAAATTTGCCTAAGTTTTTTTCTAGTTCTCTTTTATGTAGACTGTCGACTGATGCACTCATCATTAACGAACGAAAGTGCTTTGCGGATTATCTCTAATCAACAAGGCTGCTACTAAAAGTTTCTCGCAATCTGCTTACTATTATTAATCATGATGGTCCTGCTGCTTGTTATAGGTAATTAAACGAGCTGTTTAGTTAACTACGAACAGCTATCGTTACGCGGAAAGAGAACCTATAAATTTGTCAATTTTAATGCTAGCAGAGGTACCATGCGCTGCACGCCAGACGCAGCTTTATTTAATTAATATGTGCATGTTTGTCGGATGTCAGATTGCAGAAATGACGTTGCTCAAAACTAGTTGTCGCCATGTTGCCAAAATAGGCGACAAAGACGTTAATTTTAGGCGACAGACGTCTAGAACTATGAAGTGACTCTGACTAGCTCACCTTCGGGCAGCAGGCACTTGTCGCCAGTAGACTCTTGACTGCAGTAATATAGTCTTGGCATGGTTATACTTGCTGATAACGGTTTAGCGACGTTAACAATCTATAATCCAGTACACCTACTACATATTTGCCCCAATGCACTTTTAGCGCGCAAGGTACAAATTGACAGAAATGTTGCCTGCGCTATTATTTTATCTTTCCAGAGGCCATGCAGTTTCCTGCACGTGTTCTGTGCTAAAGTAAGGTGTCGGCACGTGCATGGGGTAAAGCAGGTGAGCTAAATTAGTAAATGTGAGATAAGTTTGCTTACACTATAGCCCATGCATCTAGATACATATCTGCAAACGAACTTTGTACTTGAATATCATATAAAAGTAATGCATGCATGGCCGTTGGTCTTGAAGAGAGATCTGTTATAAGTTCACCGTTGTGAACTTTAGTGTGGATACTAATGTAAAGATATACAAATAAAGTGAGTACAAGTTGCTCTGATCACATGACTTTAACAAAGTCCGAATTAGCACTCGCTTTAGATTAGCCAGTTGGCGCCTATGTCCATTCTGTCGCCAGAACATGCCAATTCTTGGGCAAAAGTCCACACAAACTTTGACACCCCTGTAGAGGAGCGTTGTCAAACCCCTATATACGAGAATTAGACGGCCTGTTTGTATTTCACTAAATGTCAGGCAGTGACACAGAAGTTTGTGCATGCAATATTTGTGCCACTAAGGCAACAATAAGGGCATCTTCCCTACTAGGGTAAGTTAATGGACGTCGTTAGAGACCCTCTCACTTAGACCAAATCGTACATTTGCATTGGGCTTTGGAATACCTTTGCGTGTATGATTTTGTGGCGATTGGCCAGCATTCTCGGCGTAATTCATGTGACAAACAGGTCGACATAGAGAATCTTACAAAAAAACCCTGTCAGGTGCATTACTGTGTTGCTCTGGGTGTGTTGCAAGGTTTCTAAGGCGTGGCTACCTAAAACCACAACGCTTGAAACTCCAAACCATCTCCAACAACGTTGCCACCATGCACTAGGAAGCATTGCATCTGCCTAGTTTAAATATGGATTAGGTCAGGACGCAAGTTGCAAAGTGGATTGCAAGCAAATTGGAAGGCCGAAGGCGTGGTCCGAGGTTGCTTGGAGTTGCAAGCCTTGTGGTTTAGTTAAGAGCATGCAACAATAAAATTTGACGTGCCAGTGTGCTGTACAGATGTAGTAGGCATGCATGCAAACAGCAGTTCGTGCAAGATCGACTGAAATGTGTAATAGTATGAAAACAGTAAATATAATTCATAATATCGTAACAATAAGCACACATCAAACTTACAAATTACGAGTACAATGTCAAAGTCAAAAATTAAAAACGCTAATTTGATTTGTATGAAAGCAAAATGCAAAAACGATTTGATTAATGCTATTGCTATGTGAACACTTTGTAACAACGCATACATGGTGCAAATAAGAAAGACACAATACACGGTTTAATGTCATGTCATTTTCTTAGCAGATAGCCTAGGCAAGAGTAACATTCTCCATTCCATCCATCTTGCCCTTTACCATCCGTTTAGGAGGACATACTTTATACTCGTCTGTCTCCCGCATACGGCTAATAATATTGCGAGCATCTTCAGCTGTTGGTCGCGTTGCAGGATCATCTCTCATCAAGTGCTTACACAAGGAACGAACATTTAGCTGACGGATGAGTAAGACTTGATCCATCCTTTGTTCACGATCTGGGAGAATGGCAGTAAACAGCTCGCACATGGTCACTCCAAAACTGTACATGTCGGTTTTCTTGCTTTTTCGTAAAGTTGGAGCATCAAATCTCTCAGGAGGGGTGTATTGTGGACTGAGCACGCCAACTGAAAGTGAAATATCTTCAAAACGAGCAGCTCCTAGATCACCCAGCTTGGCTCTCATCGTTGCTGTAACCAGGATGTTTCTAGGACAGATGTCACCGTGCAGAATCTCCTTAGGTTGCTTTAATAACACAACAGAGTGATGGCCAATGAACAACTAATTAACGAAAATTGCACTCGTATTATTTCTGCGTGTAGGTACTTGTAGAAATTTATGCTCATTTATATTAATTTATTAATATTGTATACATTAAATTTCATTAATATTTTAAGTTTTCTAATTATTTTCTCTTTTTTTCTAACTGCATTCATGTTTTCTTTTTTATGAAAAAAATGTTAAATGCATTTTTCAAATTACCGACATAAGTGCCCCTCTTCCCAATTATTAAACTGGTTTTTCTAAGTTTGCCCGTCTTCTTGTCCGATTACTCGTCTGTCTCTTATTCCGCAAACTATTTTAGACGTTGTCGTTTATTGAAAAATGAAATAATCTGTTCCTCCCTCTATCCCTTCTTCTCTGCCTCCATCCATCCCTCCCTCCCTCCCTGCCTCCCTCCCTCCATCATCCCTGCCTGCCTCTCTCCCACTCCTACCTGTCTCCCACCCTGTCTCCCTGCCTCCCTGCCTCTCTCCCTTTCTTCCTTCCTCCCTGATTCTCTTTCTCCCTCCCTGTCTCCCTCCCTGTCTCTCTCCCTGCCTCCCTCCCTGCCTCGCTGTCTCCCGGCCTCCTTCCTTCTCTCTCTGCCTGCCTGCCTCCCTCCCTGCCTCCTTTCCTTCCTCCCTTCCTCCCTCCTTCCTTCCCTCCCTCCCTGTTGTCCTCCGTTCTTCTCTCTCTTCCTCCATCTTTCCCTCCCTCCTTTCCTCTCTCCTTCCCTCCCTCCTCCCTGCCATCCTCCCTTCCTCCCTCTCTGCCTCCCTGGCTTCCTCCCTCCTCCCTCCCTTCCTCACGGCCTGCCTGCCTGACATTCTGTCTCCCCATGCTTCCCTCCCTTCCTCCCTACCTCTGTGTATGTGTGTGCGTTCGTGCGTGTGGTGTGTGTGTATGTGCGTGTGTTTGTGTGCATTTCTGTCTGTCGATTCCTCTGTCTGTCCGTCTGTCTATAAAACATACAATGTCATTGCGAAACATCATTACGAGATTTATGTATACTATTTATGTCTATAAAATGATGTTAATAAGTGATGCACCTTATTTCATTAACTGTTCTTACCATCGAGTGAATGTAATCAAGTCCACACAAAGAATCATGTGTCATGTCAACTTTTTCTCGTAGAGTGAGAGGTGCAACATCTCCTTGACATGCATCAATCACACCAGACATGGAGCCGCTAAGTAATTCCATGATAATCCATGCCTTCTTCTCTTCTAACTCCAGAGTGACACCACAAACAGAAGCAATGTTTGGATGATGTATCTTCCATGCTACAGATGCTTCTTGTTGAACAAGTTGAATGTTGCGTTGAACAGCAGCCAAATGATCATACAACAACTTGACGGCCACAGGACAACCACGCCAACATCCAACACGAACAACTAAATCACAATACAATTTACTATAATTAAAACTACAAGATAGCAGTTTGTGGTGTAAGAAATGTCAGTATAGTAAATGTTCTTCTCACTTCCATATGCTCCACGTCCAAGTTCTGTGCCAGTCAACATAATATTACATGAAGGAATCTTGACAACTTCGTTGCGTTGTCTTTCCTGGTATCGTTCAATTGCTGCGTCAGCATCTGCCAGCAGCTCTACCAAGTTTGCCTTTTCGGTTTCCTTTTCATTTAGTAATTGCTGGAGATTTTCTTTCTGTTCATTTATTTCCTCAATCTGGTGTTGAGCTTCATCAAGATTTTTCTGTTTGTCTTCTTGTTCTTGCTGTGACATTTGCCTCAGTTCCCCTTTCTCTTTTCTCTCTTCAGTAAGTGCCTGATCTCTTTGCAGTTGATCGTCTTTCCATGACTTTTCTAAATCAGCGTTCTGCTGTCTCCATTGCTCGATTTGCTCATCATTTGCTGAACCGTCCTGCGTCAGTTGTTCTATCTGTTGAATCTGCTGTGGTTTTAATTGCTCATCTTCCATTCCCTCCCGATTCCTTGGAGATTGCCGTATAGACGTCATGGTATTTACTTGCTGTTCATCACTCATTTCTCCCTGTTTCGAAAATTGTTGTGACGTCATGGTATTTACTTGCTGTTCATCACTCATTTCTGCCTGTTTCGAAAATTGTTGTGACGTCATGGTATTTACTTGCTGTTCATCACTCATTTCTGCCTGTTTCGAAAATTGTTGTGACGTCATGGTATTTACTTGCTGCTCATCACTCATTTCTGCCTGTTTTAAAGATTGTTGTCTGTACACCTGCTAGAGAAAGCATATTTTACATAATATATTCTTATACACTGTAAATATAAGGTTAAATTCCCTACACCTAATCGATCGCCAGTGGTGAATCTACCACTTGTGATTTGGTCAGCGAACGCGAAATATTTGGATTCTAAACAATTAAAGTGTTGTTCACCCATCCAATCTTGTCTGCAGCTACACCGTGCTAGATGTCCGCAACGCCGAAGTTGACCGTGCAGTTTAATTAATTAACGCACCTATTAAGCCGAAGCCCTTTAAATTTTCTTCTTTTCCACGGCCTGAGAATTTAAATGTAAACTCAAATTGACATGTAAACCCGTCGAGTAGAAAACAACCGCGTTCGTAGCCACTGACATTTGCCATCAGAAACAAGACTGTCATGCCTACTATATACAGTACAGGGGAGGCGAAAACTCCTTTGGATTGAGGAGACAAAAATTTCGTTACAGACTGCCGCCATTTTGATTCTAACTGAATATAGTTGGTTTGTCATTGGTTAATCTGTGACAGAAGTAGCCAGAGCTGCACGCACACAAATTATCACAACAATGTATATCAAGAGGCTCAAATGCATCACTATCCAATACTATTTCCACTTGCAAGCAACCAAAATTGAAATTATTTTTATCGATCATATCGTTTGCTGAAAATAAGTCTCATTATATAGAGCCCAGCATTTAAGGAGTTGCCCACATTCTCGATATTGGAAGACGCCTGCATGCTCCTTCTCTCCCACGTTCCGCAACCCCTGTAAGTATAGACACCTCTCTTTCTCAATTCTCAATCCCTACATGATTTCTTCACTCAAGCTTGTTTGTTTAGTTTAGCATCATTTTTAACACAACTTGTACAGCCTCCGAGTGTCTTAACTATACGTTGAACAATTCAATTAGAATTCATGTTAAGAATCTGATTAGTGTACTAAAGTTAGTCTAGTGTTTAAGGATATGTCCGGATGGCTTATAAATTAGTTAGACAAGCTAACAAACTGATCAAACATGTAATAGTTATTTGAGCACACCAACTCACACACACACACACACACACACACACACACACACACACACACACACACACACACACACACACACATGTGCACACACACACACACTCAGTCTTAAAAAGTTCTAAAGCACAAAAAATCCTCTATTGTTGCATCAACATCGGCATACGTCACTGTCAATGCAATACTATTGCAGGCAAATTAGTTAATTAATAATGTTATCACTATTTTGTTAATTAAAAACAAAACACTAAAGTTAACTTTAATTTTCATTACTAAATAATCCAAGCAATCAGTAGTAAACAACAAATACATCGAGTTTCTATTCACAACCTACCGGTTCATGTGAACCTGGTTTGTCTCTTGGCCAAGTGCCATCTTCATTTTTCACTTCTAGCACGAGAGACTAACAAGCATAATTATCATACTGCAAAAAGCTTGCACTACTACTTGTAATTCACAAGATTCACCTGGCCAGTGTAGATGCTGCATTCTTGCAAAGTAAGGTCCATCCGATCAATACGTTTAATAAATGAACTCATATACCCTAACCACAGTCGAACTGCCAAACAATCTTGTATTCCAAACAGCTGCTTTATCTCCTTTAAAATATTTTCTGCCAATATAGATAAAAAATACAATTGATTAAGCAATTTATGTTGAAATCATTATGTGATAAATCCAATTAAACACTGTAGTACTATACTAAATTAGCCACGCATACCGCTTTTAAGAAGCGATTCAACAAAATCACTTAGATCCAATTAATGTGGTCTAGCTAGAAGCATGCCCTCCAACTCTCCAAACGAGATTGTTACAAATTTGCTGTTAAGTTAATTCAACCATTTCATGTAGCTAGGCAGCTTTGGCAGCAGAAAAGTTAAACATTGTGTGGTCACAACCAGTATACGTACGCACTATACACATAACTAAGCTAGTAGTTCTTCTTAGCCTTCTTCACAGTCCCTCCAACGCGCGTATAGGTTAGAGGCTTTATACAGTGAGGCGAAGCCCGCACGCGCAGTAATGTATGTATTTGCAATTAGTTGCCAGCATTACAAAATGCAATGTCATTGTCAAAGTGTAACATTGATGCATTTATTATGACCATACTGGTAACAATAAATGTCGTCCTGCTGAAAACGAAAGCAATTCTATTAGTTTGCTTACGTGTATTCATTAAAGCTGACAGCATTCTTAGTTTACTTTAAAACTAAATGCTATGTACTCATGCATAAAATGCAATGCCATCTATGTTATTCTATTAGTTGTAATATTTCCAACATCTTTGTTAACTCTGTACTCCAACAAATAGTATGAAGGCAATATGCTCAAGTAAATGCATTGTAATACCTCCATCTTATGACCCCGATTACAAAGGCAGGACTCTTACTAGAACATTTTGATTGTATATCGATCATACAACTGTGTCGTTGTATAGTTTTGTTGTTATATAAGAAATAGGGTAGAAGCCATGGAATTACTCAGAGAATCGCAGACAAAGGAAAACCTTAATAATAGTTGCACTTTTAATGAAAATATATTTGTGGAAAAAACAACCAAATCGAATTCAGAAATATAGATCAGTGATGTCTTTTTTCGTCAGGGAATTTCATGGCTACTACCCTATTACCTAACCACACTGTACAAAGGCAGAGGGTGCCAAAATGTTCTAATAAGAGCCTTGCCTTTGTAGGCATGGTAACACGGTAACTCCTAGTCTATCTGTACTACTAGCTAGCACAGATCTATTTGTTTGTCAGACAACTTCAAACGTGTCAACTGTTCTCTCTGTTCACTAGCTATTAATTTCAATAACAAACTCACCCAATATCTCTGCCTTGCTATATTCCTTTATCTTCACTGCATTTTGGTTAGTGAAGAGGCACAACTTAACAGAAGTCATATAAACTTCCACTTTCAGGTGCTTCAAATATCGTCCTTGTAGAATGACCTTTCTCTCCACAGGGTTCTGACCATCAAGAACACCATACCATGTAAACAGCTTTTCCCATGCTGCAAGAGGAAGTAAGTAGTAATCATGTTCGTTAGTCATGTTAGGCCTCAAATCAGTAAACGATTCATCTGCAGACGCCAATATGCCACTAAGCGTTATATCAATGTAACTAATCCGAAACACCAACAAAGTACCCTTGAAGAGATCAGTATTGTCTATTAGACCTGGTACTACTGACTCCAGCCCTGTTTGAGAAGAATTCGAAGAGTCGTAATCAACGTACATTTTCCACTGTTCAAACCAGTCGACATTGATCAAAAACCTTAAAGAACACAAAAACGTAAAGTATGATAAGATAACAATACTGGTAATATGCAAAACAATCTAATACAAACAATAAAATGACAAATTGGATGTGCAATATTTCACAACGTATACAAATACATACAACGTATGCAAGGTAGACATTGTAATATAGGATCATATGGAGTGCTCTACGTATTAGTAGTGAACCATGCAACATCATTGGAAACGTTGTTTACTTTCTGTAAACACTAACACTACTAAACACATGCATATTAATTAATGTGACATGCATGCTGTGAAGCAATTAAACGTTCTCCAAACATCAGAGAAATTAATCTACGTGTTAATGCGACTGCTGGATTTGGGCTCAGCCCATAGTTAGTAATGAAACCCACAGCAGTCTTTTCTTATAACAGCTTATCAAAAATTATTACAACACAAGCGCAAAGCTCCACATAATCTGTGAAATAAAATGCGTTAGGTGTACATGTATATCAACCATTGCAAGACTTCAGATTCGATTTTCAATATTCTCGTCAACTAAATAACAGGTTCTTCCATTTCCCAATCAAAAATTTAGAGAAATGGCACTTTGAATTCAGTGTGATTTTGTAACAAACTGCATGCCCTTGACGTAACTCAGAATATCTGATTTGCTTGGTCTCTGATCCATATCCACTTCGACGGCAATTGCATGCAGCTACTGCAGAGATTGAATCAGATAGAGTTCGACAACAAATTCTCTGCCTTCACTTCGCTTGCCTTATATACTCATAGGTATATATGGCTGACGTAACAGCTGAGGAATGTAAACAAAAGGACGGAAGGAAAGTCTCCTATGTATACTCGCGCCTCTAATAGATACGGTCTGTAGTATTTCAATAATCTGCGGTATCATTACTCAGCTGCTCATGCAAAGTTTGTAAATATCTAAGTGTCAATTTGAAAATTAATTAACGACAAAATAGACTTTGTGGGTAAGTAACTATGTCAATCAGAGTTGACAACCAGAAATATTAAAATGTGTGAAATCTGTAAGGTTGTCGTTATTACTTACTGTAGGTTAATATAACCGTGTATGCATGACCACAAACAATTAACTAAACTAGCTTCACTAAAACCACTATACTGTTTTTATTACTATAGTGTAATAAAACATAGTACTCTCCAAATGGATCCCATCTGGGCGTGTACAATGTGTTTGTGCTAAATCCATTGCGTACGTATAAACATCTCAAGAAAAACATCTAAAAATGCCTTCTACACAGTCAACTCTATTTCTGTGTCCTAGTCTTAGTATCTTAGATTCTATAATTCCAAAACAATTGCGTGAGATCTGGCCTGTGTGTAATCCTGCGACCTAGGGGAACTTAATTGCGTGAATCGCTGCGTGTGAGTAAACAACTTTGCTCCAAAATTTATACCTTACTAATTAGAAAATTGTACAACGTAAGGATCAGTAATCGATGTATTGCTCATTCAGTCTGTACATTAGGAAAAAGGTCACAGCACACCCTACATAGCATTGTTTCTATTCTTTTTCCTACGGCAACCCTAAATATTTCTCATTTTTTCAAACCGTTTTTAATACTTTGCAGATAGACCTAGACGCGAAAGCCTTCACGCCCAAAAACGCTTGACAACAATTGGTTGTAAAATAGTAGTGCAATATGCTAGACTGTAACGTTGTCAACGAAATGGAGCGATTCCAGTATCCCCCCAACCGGCGCAGTACAGACTATACTGTAACACCGGCTGCCGGCTGCTGCCTGTAGAAGCGAACGCTACCGCCCACTCAACTCCTGTTGGCAACGCCGGCAAGAGTGATCAACAGTACCTTCGGCTGGGTGCTCCGACCTGCCCCACCAGGCGTAACGCTACTCCTCGCTCTAGAGCTTCCATCTAAAAAATCGGTACAGTTTACAGAAGTTGCTGGAGTAGAGAAGTAGTATAGTCACAAGACCGTTGACGTCACGTGCAAAACAAAGTTGGGAGGGTACTGGAGTCGCGTCCGAACGATTAAAAATGCTGTACAAGATCAAGAGCCTCTCCCTAGCTGTTGTAAATGTATTACCGATCCTTTCATGTCCCAATGACGGTTTAGATTCTATTGTTGTGCAAGAATTTTCTTACCATGATTCACCTTCTTCTAGTATAGTTGTGTCAATGATTCCTTTAATTTCTTCAAGTTGTTGTTTGTAGCCTGGTCGTCTTTGTAGAGTGTCACTTTTGGCCGCCATGGTATGTATATACGGGCAATTACTTAATAGTGTGAGTAATACCAGTCACGTGTGACTTATTCATCTGAAACTTTGCAGTCTCTATGTCGCGCTGCATGCAAGCAATGGGTTTTTCTATCTTTCAGTCGGTCTGTTTCTGTGTCTATCTGTCAAGCAATGGTAATATATATTCAGTTATATACTCAATAAACACCTCATTTAGTATATTAGTAGCTCTCTGGCCAGTTCTCCGCACGGGCAGGTAGATTATTCCCGTTCAAAAATGTACAACTGGGGAGCAGATACTTGAAAGTCACGCGCAGTTTCTTATCAGGAATGGGCAGTCTAAATTTGGTGGAGATCCCATGCGCCGTTCTACAGAATTCGAAATTCGCGTGCGAGTGGAGGAAGGTCCTCCCAGTGGCGGATCCAGGATTTGATAGACGGGGGGCACGAAACCTAGTTTGTGGGCGTGTCCACTAAAAAGTGTACTTTGTTGCCTGCTCTTGAGATGACGACTCAGCAAGAAATCCTGTCAGTGGTAACTGTTCGCGTTTAGTACACGCCATGTGTCGAACTTTTCCCTGCTTGTACGTGTCGTGTACACACAGAGCATGCGCACTTGCAGGCATTTGTAATAGGCCAAAATGATTCTATTTATAGTGTTAGGATCCTGTAGACTCAGATTTGAAAATTCTACGTCGCCCTCTGAGTACCAACCAATGTCTGATGGGTCCGTAGACTTAAAAGAAAGTTTTTCCAAACGGGGGGCACGTGCCCCCAGTGCTCCCCCGTCTGAATCCGCTAGTGCCTCCTGTTATATAAAATATCCTCAGCACGTTTCCAACGTACACACTGAACAGTTGGAACTCTATCACTTTGCTCTTGACGTAGTTTGATGTTTAATTAAGATAAGTAAAATCATCTACAGCTAACTCAGTCTGATGGGACTGGTAGATGGCATTGTGACGTAACAATGTCATGTGAACAAACAATGAATATATTCAAATTTTGAAGTGAGCATTGCTGTGAGAAAACAAAAGTACGCTATGAGATTGAGTTTACGTATCTCAACTTTCATCAAATTGAGTGTATCAGGGGCATTCATTCTCCTTGAAAGGCGAACATGTACAGCATACTGGCATTCTACATTGCACTCCAAATAGGACCCGACTGAAGGAGAAGGTCGATGCCACCTTGCCTCTGTTCTTACCCATGTCGAGTTAAGCCTGTACCCCAAATTTTAGCCTCGTGGGCGATGCGGTCTAGCCGGCTATCAAACTTATACATACGTAAATACACACACACACACACACACACACACACACACACACACACACACACACACACACACACACACACACACACACACACACACACACACACACACACACACACACACACACACTAGATACATGACCCGTCCTTCGTACGAACAGAGTACTTTAGTACTGTTATGACTAAAGACTCAGTCTGAGCGTGTGTAGACACGTCATGTGCAATTTTTTGGGTAGAAATCGACACCCCCTGTGTGGATTCAGTTCAAATGACTGGTGTGGGCGTCCGTTCGAATCACATGGAATTTGCTAATTAGTTAATATCCCGTTGAAGACAAATGAAAACTTAACTGAGTGTCCCATTTGCGAAAAAATTGAAGCGACTTTCCCATTCAGAGACATATATCTGGGCAACAGAAACTTGAAAGTCACATGCAGTTTCTTACTCACCCATATGATACATGCAGTAGCTTGACATGCAGGCATTCATGATTTAGCGCACTGTTTGCTCTCCGTTTTCGATTTTTTCACACTCCCAGTGTAGCGCTCAGTGCAAGAAACGTGTAATTGGATTCAGTGCAAATGCAGTCACACGTCTCTTCAGTGAGTCTTCTCGAAGCCATTTCAACAGTCTCATTGAATGTTATCACTTTGAAGACGATGCAGCTGTTGCAGGAAACGGGCGTATGGAATGTGGCAGGTATTCGGCAAGCATACTCGAAAAAACCGAAGGAAGGCGTATTTCTAAATACCCAGATACGTTAGCTACACAAAAATATATTGCCGTTTTTGATGTCGCCGGTAATAAACGACACGCTCCGAGATCAGCTTAATTTTGGTGGAGGTCCGATGTGCCCATGCAGAGCAATTCGCTTGCGAGTGTAGGCGAGTCCTCTTTGGATATTGTACAGAATATACTCAGCACGTTTCCAATCTACGCACTGACCATTACTAAAGTGGACCTCTACGTCTTTGCTCAGGCCGTAGTTTGATGTTAACCAGTGCGAGCGTTTTATGATTGATTTGTTACTTACTATTTATGATATATTATCTATTATTAATTATTAATTCTTTATTATTTGTTATTTATTATTTATTATTAGTTATTTATTATTTATTAGTTATTTACATATATTTAATTTATTAATATAAATTTATTTAATTATTAATTTTAATAAACTTATTAATTTATATTTAATTTAGAAATATTATTATTAATTTAATTAAAATTTATTTATTTATTTATTTTTAATGTATTATGTATTTTAAATTTATGTATTATTATTATAATTACTGTATTATTAATTTATTCATTTATTGAAAACTTATAAATTAATAAAAATTCTTTTGATTTATCATTAACGTATCACTAATGTCTCCCTCTATCATTAATGTATTATCGGTTTGTCTGTTTATCTGCTATTTGATTTTTTGTTTGTTTGTTTGCTTATTTGTTGGTTGCCTTTTTTGCTAGCATGATTTGTGATTAATTGTATATATTTTTAATTTGTTTTTTGGTTTGACTGCATAATTTTTTGTTTTCTTGATTGTTTGTTGGTTTGTTAGTTTGTTTGTTGTTTTGTTTTTTGGTTTGTTGGTTGGTTGGTTGGTTTTTTGTGTGTGTTTGTTTGCTTGTTTGTTTGTTTAGTGTTTGTTTCTTTGTTTGCTTGTTCGTTTGTTTGTTTGTTTGACTGTTTGTTTGTTTTTGTTTGTTAGTTTGTTTGATTGTTTGATTGTTCGTTTGTTTGTTGATTGGTTTTTTGTTGGTTTTTATTTCTTTGATTGTTTCTTTGTTTATTTGTTTGTTTGTTCTCTTGTTGGTTTTTATTATTGTCTTTTATTCGACTGTTTGTATTTTGTTCTTTCATTGGTTTGTTTGTTTGTTTGTTTGTTTGTTTGTTAGAGTGTTAGTTTGTTACTCTGTTGTCTCTTTGTTTGGTTGGTTGGTAAATTTTTATTTAGTTTGTTTGCTTGTTTATTTCTTTATTGGTTTTTGGTTAATTTTTGTTTGTTTGTCTGTCTGTTGGTTTGATAACTTGGTTTAATTTTTAGTTTATTCGTTTGTTAGATAGTTATTTTGTTTATCTGATTTTCGGTTTGTCTGCTTGTTTGTTTGTTTGGTCGGTTGTTAGTTTGTTTGTTTGTCTCTCTGTCTGTCTGTTTATCTGTAAGTCTGTTTGTATGTTTATTTGTTATATTTTTTTGTTTGTTTGTTCGTTAGTATGCTTGTTTTCCTCTCCTTTTGAATTTGTTTGGGTTTGAGCTTCTTGTGTCTTTGCTTGTTTTTTTTTGTTTTTTTTTTGTATGAATTTTACTCATTTGTCTCTTTCTTTGTTTGCTTGTTCTATTATTTTCTTGTTTGCTTGCTTGTTTTGTTGTCTGTCTGTATAATTATTACTTTGTTTGTCTGTTTGATTGTTTGTCTGTTTGTTTCTTTACTTGTTTGTTTCTTGTTTTATTGTTTGTTTGCCTTATTTATTGTTTATTTTGTTTTTGTTTGTTTGTTTGTTTGTTTTTGTTATTTTTTGTATCTTTGTTTGTTTGATTGGTCGTTCTTTTTGTCTGTTGTTAGATAGTTTGTTTGTTACTTTGTTTTGTGTTTGTTTGTTTATTCTTTCGTTTGTCTGTTTGTTTTATATGTTGGTTGTCGATTGTTTGGCTGGTTGCTCGTTTGTTTGTTAGATGGTTTCTTAATTGTTTGATTACTTGCTTGTTTGTTCGTTTGTCTATTTTTAAATTTGTGTATTTGTTTGTCTGTCAGTGTTCTTTTTAGGTTGTTGGTTTGTTATTATATTTGTTGTTTAGCTTATTTGTTTGTTTGTTTGTTTGTTTGTTTGTTTTATTGTTTTTAGGTTAATTTATTTATTTTTGTTAGTTTTTTTGTTTGATTGTTGGTTGTTTTCTGTTATTTGGGGTGGTTGTAAGTTTGTTAACAAGTGGGCAATATAGTTTGTTAGTCTGTTTGTTTGTATGTCTTATTGATTTCTAGGTTTGTTAGTTCTTTCAGTTTGCTTATTTGTTTTTTTGTTTGTTTGCTCGCTTGTTTGATTTTTTTGTTTGTTTGTTTTCGTTAGTTTTTCTTTCTTTGTTTGTTTGATTGCTCGTTTGTTTGTTTGTTTGTTTGACTGTTTGTTAGTTAGTTTGTTTGTGCGGCTGTTTAGTGTTTGTTTGTTTGTTTTTTGTTTGTCTGTTTGTTTGTATCTTTGTTTCGTTGGTGGTTGTTGGTTGTTTCTTTGGTTGTTTGCTTTTTCTGTTAGATTGTTTCTGTTTGTTTGCTTGCTTGCTTGTTTGTTCGTTTGTCTATTTCTATGTTTCTCTATTTTTTTTGTCTGTCTGTGTTTTTGTTTTTTGGCTTTTGGTTTGTTATTTTCCTTTTTCTTTAAATTATTTGTTTATTTGTTTGTTTGTTGGTTTATTTGCTTGTCTGTTGTCTGTTTGTTTCTTTGGTTGGTATATTAGTTGTTAGTTTGTAATTAGTTAGTTAGTTAGTTCGTTTGTCTGTTTGTTTGTTTGTTTCATTGTTTCTTTAAGGTTGTTTGTTTATTTGTTTTTTCTTTCTTTGTTTTTTGCTTTGCTTGCTAGTTTATTTGTTTGTTTGTTTGAAAGTTTTTTGCTGTTTGGATTGGTTGTAAGTTTGTTAGTGAGTTAGTTATTTGGTTTTTAGTCTTTTTGTTTGTTTGTTTTCATGTTTTTGTAGGTTTGTTTGTTTTTATGTTTGTTGGCTTCTGTTTGTTAGTATATTTATTTGTTTGTTTGCTTTTTGGTTGTTTTTTCATTGCTTTTTGTTGTTTGAGTTGGATGTAAGTTTGTAAACGAGTTAGTTATTGATTTTGTTAGTCTGTCTGTTTCTGTCGGTTTGTTTGTTTGTTATATTTTTTGTAGGTTTGTTTGTTCTTTTGTTTGTTTGAATTTGTTTGTTACTTATTTATTTGTTTGTTTAATGTTTGTTTGATTGTTTTTTGGTTGTTTGGGTTGGTTGTGAGTTTGTTAATAAGGTATTTATTTAGTTTGTTGGTCGTTTTTGTTGTTTGTTTGATTGTACTTGTGTCGACTTGTTTGTTCCCTTTTATTATTTTTGTATGTTTGTCTGTTTTTTTGTTTGCATGCCTGTCTTTCTGTTTGTTTTTAATTGGTTTGTTTTTCTAAAATATTTGTTATTTTGCTTATTTGCTCTTTGTTTGTTGTATTTTTTGCTTGTCTGTTTGTTTGTTGTTATCAATTAATAATACAAAATTAGTAAATTATTACGCAAGAGGTGCTAAATGCCTACGATAGCGTAGTAGAAGCCTGTCACGTGACGTACGTACCACAAGCTCTTCGACCTGCGAGGCAGTCGCGTAGCACGTCAACCAATCAATATTGTAATTTACTTATTACCCAAGTCATAGGATTCTGTCATGACGCAACTAATTACATTCAAGCTGCATAACAGCCAAGGGTTTGCATTTCTACATAGTGTTTCTTTATTATATCTGTCAATTATCCTAGGGTTACCCTGATATCCTTGTCTATACTCAGACGTACGAGAAAGTTTCTCTCAAAATAGCATAACTAAATAATCGACCGGATATAGAAGGAGGAGTCAGTCAGACAAAACTGTCTGGAAGTCAAAAAGGGAGGGGCTGGCCCAAGCTCCTTGACTACAAAGAGTTGTAGTGCTGGAAATCGATCGAAAAAGACCACAAAACAATAGAATTTAGAACATCACAACTAGCCTCGAGAATATGCACATACCTTGTTCTTATATTTATCACAAATTTATGTTTTAATAATAGACAGTCGTACAAGTTCTTGGTTAATTAATTAACTAAATGTTTAGTAATTGGTTATTGCCGCAAATTAGGCACATTATACGTTGTTGTTCTTTTCTTATTTAAGTTTACTTTAATTAATTTTAAGATTAATTCTTCTACTACAGAGTGGAAATGCAAATATTTAAATTTTGATAATTATATATAAAATTTATTGACATTAATGTCATTGTATGCGTGTCTAATAATTTTAAGCTTTCGCATTCTCCTGCATTTTTTCATATAACTCAACCATTTTGATTCAGCTAGCTTGGCAGGTTTGTAGCTAGTATATGTAAGACTGCTGTAGACAATTTGATGATTACTTAGATGGTCGAGTAGAAATAATCTGAAATAGCGACTAGGTACTTTAGAGGTCTAGTGTGGGTTGATACAGTTTGAGATGGAAGTTACTGTTACTGCCTCATTGTCAACCAAGGGATGGTTAATTAATTAATTATTTAATTATTAAAACATGCAATACTGTAGTCTCGTGAATAGAAGTTTAGTCAAAGTGAGCAAACATCACGAATATAGAATGCATAGAAGTACACGTGCTCAGCCATGTGTTAACTGAGAAAGAAATATAATGTATTGCAATACATGATAATTAGGTAAAACAGTTTCAATACTAACTATATGTCTAATCATAATAGAACACCAAAACAATTTTAACTCACATGATACACACAAGAGATGTCACATTACAAACAATTAATATCAACTCGTCCTTCAAAAATCATCCTCCACTGTCTGAGCGAGTCTCGACTTGAGGGCACCTAACAGTCCGTAAACTGCACCACCTGCAACAACTAGTCCAGTGTTGCGTCTTCACCTTGTTTGTTAATCCAGCAGACGATCATATTCCGAGTTTTTTCGGATGAAATGTCAGTGGTTGGCATCGTAATGAAGTCTACTTCGGTAACTCCCAAATATTTACCCAATGCGGATGGTCTCTGAGCAGCCAATTGACTGACCTCGTGCAAAAGAAAGACTGGAACGTCTGAGAAACTTCGGAAAAAGCCTCCACGTTGACCAAGTTTGGCAGTTTGTCTTCTATAATATTATCATCACATATTAAATACAACACACAATTATTGGTTGGTTATAGACTTACAATTGGGAGGCAAGAAGAGAGACTTGAGACAAAGAAGCATCGTGTCCAGCTGCTGCTATAAATAGAAATATCACAAAATAAGTACGTACCTCCATGTATAGACTCTAGTAGCAGCTGAACCATTTCCTTCTATTTATCATAACAAGCTTGCATCAGAACAGTCCGATTATATTTTGAGATCAAATGACGTGAAAGTAATTTTTATCATCCAATACACACATTAGAAATTAAAACACCTACCCATATCCCACTACGTGTATTAACGTCCGCTCCTCTTTTATCAAACGAGCGACTGTCTCCACCTCATTTCTCTATACAGCATCATAACGTTGTTTGTTGACTTCTTTACGTGCAGACATTTCGATGTCCAAAAACAATTTTAAATATAGGAAACAAACAAACTCCAGCCTTCCAACACTCAAATCAACTTACAAACTAAAGAAAAAGCGGGAAAAAATTTAACAGTACGACGTCATCTTTCTTTCTCTCATCACTAGCACTCACTGCATTTCCCAAAGAGCAACAACGTTGTACAGATAAACCGCAACAGTCCACTTACTAAGCTAGGTTATCTACACGTTACGTCCTAGTTCTCTAGCGACATCATCATCATACACATCCTTCTCTTATGTAGAAATAGGCAAAATACTTCTGCAAAAAGGATCTACTTCTTGAAGAAAAGGATCAACGAAATTGTTATTCAAGGAATTTCCCAAATAAATGACGTCTGCAAATCTACTTTTGCGCATGCCTCACGTTATTATCCTGTTTGTAGTGCGCACATGCTGAGTCGTTGTTATTATTTATAATGTGTCACTTTTATAGTTTGTTTGTAAGCGATCTATTTATCATAGCTGTGGGGATTCGCGCTTTTATCTATCTCGATCCTTATTGCGCCACGAAGTTCCCTTATCAACCAAAACATTCATTAATCCTTTGAACAATGTGCTCGAGCCGGTTGCTTTCTGTTTCAACGGTCCAGTTGGGTATGAAAATCCCTCGATCAAAGGATGAACAAAATATGTTGGAGTTGGGTTGCACGTTTCTCCTTGAGAAGGGAGAAATTGGTAGATGATGTTGAGTTCTTTCTTGTTTTGTCTTTCAACAGGTACGTGTGTGTGTGTGTGTGTGAGTGTGTGTGGTGTGTGTAAAAAATTTTCCAGCCATTTTCAGAGATCGGCAATCTAGCAGACGTTCAGGAGGGTATCATTGTGCGTTGCCTCCAGCGACTAGGCGAGGTATGTCGTGATGTTCGTACGATTGCAAGGATGGTCGGTGACACTGTAATGTATGAGAAAATGGACCAAGCCTCGTCGCTCATCAAACGAGACATTGTTGTTGCTGCAAGATAGTACACTCAATGAACACAGTGTTGGTTTAGTTAACAAATAAAGTTGAGAGCAAGAGATTGATATCCATGCATATGCTACTCTATCTTGTGGTTGCTGTAAACTGGTCAGTGTGCATTTTGTAGTTGGTTAAGTGCAGGACCGTTGAAGTCATTTGTGGCTTGGAGAGAATATATTGCACGACATTCAATCTTAATTCGTCACGTCATTTAATAGCTACACATGCGCAGAACATAGGGAACATTACGGGGACTGTTCCCTTCGTTGTAGAGTCAGTTAGTGTGTGCGGTGAGTAGAGCACTGTAGATAAGGTTTTACTGTCAGGTCGTCACTGTTGGGTAAGTGATGCTCTTCGTTTGATCTCGTTGGCGCCATTGATTGACGCATATTCTATCCTACGCGCGTAACAGTTGCCTCTTTTTTATTTGTGAGTTGTTTTGTATGGTGGAATGTTATTGTTTGTTTGTTGTGTAGAAATGAACGAAAAATTATTGTTTGAAGTTGTGGAGAGAGGTGATATTCAGTTAGTAACGCGTTTTTTGGATGTCGGAGTTGATATCAATGGATGCTATTGTGGGGTATGTATTTTGAGTTATAATGTGTGTATTGAATGTTGAAATGAACTGCACGTCGTTTGATATCAAAATAGGACACGCTTCTGATAAAAGCGTGTAAGAATAATCAGAAGGAAATGGTTGAGTTTCTACTCACTAAATCAGCAGATGTTAATGGGACTGGCATTGTGAGTCGATTGAATGTGTGAAAGTGTGATGCGTTGTTGATAAGATGGTAGATATCAACTAGATGTAACAATCTAATCTAACAATCAACGTTTTCGTTTGTTCTTGCTCGTCAAGAGGCAGCAGTGTTGACTTGTGATTGGCTGAAGCAGCCATTGCATGCAGAGATGAATGATCTTGTTGGTTTTTATTTCATTCAACTTGGACTGTTGGAGAATATTTTTGCAGTAGTTATTGTCTTATCAGGTTGTCTTCATTCTCTATTATCTTTTCTTTTGCAGCATGTGTGTACAGTGTGATGGAGGAATAATGATAATAATACATTCTTGTGTATGCAGGGTGGATGGACATGTTTGATGAAGGCAGCAAGGTATGGATTTCATGATATCGTGGATATACTTTTGAAGACCAAAGATATTAATGTGATGAAGAAAGAACGTTGTGTGAGTTTGAGTATTGAGAGGTTCAGTTGATATTATGGTGTCTGTTGTGCATGTATTAAACATATTTGTGAGTGTAATGCATTCATTTAGCTATTGTTTGTGTTTGTACGTTGATCATTTTATTGAATGTCTCATTATGTGTGTTGAATGGAGTGTCTGTTGCTTTAATATATTTGAACATAAACACTCTCTCACTATCTTATCAGTTTCTTTTTTACTCAGGGGGGATGGACAGCCATCCATCTTGCTGCAATGAATAATCACGTGACCATAGTCGAGAGACTTTTGTCTTGTTCTGTTCCTGTTGATATCAATGACAACGAGGGTTGTACACCACTGTGGTGGGCTGCCTTTTATGGTCATTTGTGTTATGTTGATGTTCTCCTGAAACATGGAGCGAGTCCCCAACATGAGAGGTGATGCATTCATTATCCTTCAGTCAATAATATTACTAACGTGATGTCATTGTGGGATAGTAAGAGTGGAATATCACCACTGGAGGTTGCCAAGCTACGTGGTCACAGTGATGTGGTTAAGATGATGGAAGAAGCCATAAGATGTAAGTGAAAGAAACAATTAATTTGTGTTTTTGTTTTTTCTTCTTTTGATTTCATGTGATGATTTTGGTGTGAGGTTAGATTGATATTGTTGAATGATTTGCTTGTTATCTTGTCTGTCGAGCTATTGTAGTGATATGCTGCTTTTCATCTTCTCACTTCTTTTCCTCTTAACATTTGGGTTGAGGTGATGTGTTTGCTTGTTTATTGTGTGTTGTGTGTCTCCGTGTCTGTCCATTTGTCAATCAAATCAGGTAATGAGTTAATATATTTTACTGTTGTCTTCTCTACATATCTTTATGTTTATCTTTTTCCACACTCGTGTGTAAATTATTGTTTGTTTGTCATTTGTTAATTTTTATCTGTTGGTCATGTCGGACAAATTGTTGTTGCTTGTTGTTGTAATTAAGTTATCTTTGTGTGTGTGTGTGTGTGTGTGTGTGTGTGTGTGTGTGTGTGTGTGTGTGTGTGTGTGTGTGTGTGTGTGTGTGTGTATTTGTGTACATTATTTAAGTTAAGTTGTTTTTTCTCTTACAGTGAGATCTCATCCCTATATGATGGGTCATGTGTCTGTTATGAGACATCAATATGGACAGAGAATAATGTGACATTTTCATCTCTAGTGGACTGTTTCCCAAGTTGTGCTTGTGTTGCATAGATTAGAGAACTGGAGAGTGAAGTTGAACAGAAAGACGAGGAAATCTCGTGTCTCAGAATGTCAGGAGACGATACAGTATGACAAGCACACGTATACATTGTTCATACGTACGGTAGGATGACGTCTGTCTTTTAATCATTTTTCTTGTTTCGTCTCGTACTGATGGAGCCGGTGGATTTGGGTTTAGAAATAGAACAATCATTTGTGTCCGTGTTAGACGTTTGTCTGTCACTTTGTATATTTCCATACACTCGAATCACATACAATACGTGCACGTGAGTCACGTGGCAGTATGGCTTAATTAATTAACATTTATGTATTATTGATGACGACAGATCGGAACGATTGTGTTTATAGTAACCGACACTTCGTTTCCTTACAGGTGGGTGCAGGTCTTGATGAGACTTTGTTGTCGTCACAGCCAGCGAGTGAGACATGTAGACGCATGTATCTGCATGTTTTGTTTATGAGCCATTGAAATGCACGTTTAATATTTATGTTGTGAACGAGTCTTCATCAGTTACATCCTGTCCATCACTTTCAAACTTTAGTGACCCGGTATTGCCTAAAATACTCATTTGATTTAGGAGACGTCATGCATGCTGTTGTTTCTCTGGCTGGTGATCAGTGGAGTTGTGTTGGACTTGAGTTGGGATACGAATTGTCTGAACTCGAAGCAATGACATCGACAATTCCTCTACCTTCAGGCAAACTGAATGCAATACTGAGAAGAAAGGCTAATGCTGTTGGTACCAGCAAAGTTGTTGGTATCATTTTGTCTGCTTGCAAGCAGGTTTCCATGCCAATTTGTGCTGCGGCAATAAGAGATGAGGTGGTTAGACGTCAAGAGAGACTGAGAACACACAATGGTGGACAATAGAATAATTGACTTTGTCAATTTGTTGTTTGTATGGCTGATCATATAGTTTATTGTTGATGTGAGCAAGTGATGTGTACATTTTAGAAGAAACACATCTTTCTTGTTTGTACTGCTACAAGCGTTCTTGTTTTGTTTTTACATTTATGGTTATGTGTTAATAGAATAGTTTCATTCTGTATGATGCTACACACAAACACACACACACACACACACACACACACACACACACACACACACACACACACACACACACACACACACACACACACACACACAAGGCCAGTCATTACCAGATATCAACTTCACGTTTAGTGCACAAGCTAATCCAGTCTTCAATTCCCTTTCTACATCTCTAAACATCTCATTGTCGTACTAAATTTAGTAATTGCGTCAGCTTTGTGTTATTGTGCGTCACAGGGGGTTTCCCAATCACGTGCTGTTGTTAAGCGGGTGTTCCCGATCACGTGACTGTGTTATAGACGTGTAACTTGCGAGATTGCTGTTCTGCGTGATGGTTATGGATACGAAGACGAGACGAGTACGTATCGAGATAACGGTACTATCACTCTTGTCAGAAGTCAGTCTGAAGATATTACATTGTTGTGATACAGGAAGTCCTTGGGATCGAGAATTTCTCATACAAAAATTGCAAGAGCACGAGTTGCAGCCTCAAGATGTGACACATGTTGTTTGCACTCACGGACACGTTGATCACGTGGGAAACTTATTCACCATGGCAACGCACATGGTGTCACACGACATCGTGAAAGATGGAGACAAATATACACTGCACGAGCTACGACATGATAATCCATTCCAAATATCAAAATTTTGTTATTTTGTTGGTATACTTCTTTCTTTGTTTGTTTCTTTGTTATTTGTTTATTAGTCTGTCTCTTATTTTTGTTTGTTTGTGTGTTTTTGTTTGTTTGTGTGCTTTTGTTTGTTTGTGTGTTTTTGTTTGTTTGTGTTTTTTTGTTTGTTTGTTCTTTTGTTTATTTGTCTGCTTGATTCTTTGTCTGCTTTTTTTTGTTTTTGGTTTGTTTGTTGGTTGGTTGGTTGTATGTTTGTTTGTTTGCTTGTTTGTTATTTTGAAAGTCTGTTTGTTTGTTTGTTTGTTTTTTTGTTTGTTTGTTTGTCTGTTTGTCTGTTTTTTTTGTTTGTTTGTTTGTCTGTTTGTCTGTTTTTTTTGTTGGTTTGTTTGTTTGTTATTCGCTTTCTTCGTTTTATCTGCTGGTTGTTAGTTTGCTAATATATTTGTTTGATTGTTTTTTTGTTTTTTGTTACCTAATTTGTTAATTTTTCCGTTTGTGTATCTGTCAGTCTGTTTGTCTTTTTATTTGTTGTGTTTTTCTTTCTATATTTCTTTGTTCGTTAGTTTGATTGTTAGTCTATTTGTCTGTCTGTTTGTTTGTTTATTTGTCTGTCTATAATGTTGTTTGTATTTGTCATTTTTAGATTGTTTGTATATTTGTTATCTTATTTGTTTATTTGCTTGCTTGTTTGTCTGTCAGTTTGTTTGTTTGTTTGCAGATATGTTGGTAGTTTGTTCATTTTCAAGGTTGTTTGTTTGTTTTGTTTTGTCTTGGTTTAGTTGTTTGATTGTTGTTTATTTGTTCCTTTGTTTGTTTGTCTGTCAGTTTTTGTTTTTTTGTCTGTTTGTTTGTTAATTTTTTCAGTTTTTTTCTGGTCTGTCAATTTGTTTGTTTATGTGATTGTAGCAAGTTTGTCTGTTAGTTAGTTTGTTTGTTTGTAGCAATTCTTCACACCACCGATGTCATTTGTCTCGTCCATTCTCTATGGTATCTTCTTTCACTTTCAGCTGGTTATCTCTTTCTTTTTATATTTTTGATCTGCAGTTTAAACGATTGTTCTTGGGGAACTCGAGAAAAAGTCAAGCAAGACCCAAAAAATAAGGATATTTGGTCGGCCTTGCGATATTTCATGAATATATTAAGATATGTGTGTGGTTGTTGCACTGGATGTCATCCACCGACCTCGGACGAGTCTTCACAACAGAATCCACAACCTCCGAAAGATGGACATGAGAATGACAACGCGGAAGGTAACGGAAATCCTTCGGATTCGTCTTCGTCAGCACAACAAGCTGAAAGCGAAAATCAAGCTGCACCTGCAAGTAAATCAGTTCTAAATTGTAAACGTTATTACATGCATGTGTATACGTTATTGTATGATTAGGATGCTATAGGACTTTTCTACTCGGGGCGAGGTTATTGCCTAAGGCAAAGTCATCTTATTTCACCCTAATCATACAATAAGCAATTTATGCAATGGTCACGTGACGTAAGTGTCCAAAAAGTTTCAGTGACTTTTACTTGCCGTACATGTACATTCATTCGTCTAAATAGGTGCTCGTGACCATAGTAGCTGAACGTCACGTGATCACTGTATAATAGCAGATATTGTATGTTAACTGGAAACAATTGTAGTGGGTATTCCCATCAGAAGATTTCTTAACAAAATCGGTGTTATGGTAATAGGTCATGTTATTAGCAATGCATAGCTTGTTAACTAAAATAATTGGTTCAACGTCCATACATATAACTTGATGTCTACGCTCAAAAGTTTGAAACTGCAGGATATCCCGACACCTCATCTTTTATCGAAATTCAGGGAGAGGTAAGCTTATAAACCTATGTGAAGCAACATGCAGTAATATTCTGACTTCCTACTTAATGCCACAAAGAAATGAAATTTATTGTTGTCTATTTCTATGCAAAGGAGATCAAATTTGCACTGGGAGTGCAAAAAGCTGATCTTGTTCAGCGAATAATCCGGGCGATTGACGAGCTACCTGACACATCTGTACCACTAGGCGTTCCCGTACGTACAACTAAAGTTGATTTTAAAAATAAGTAAGTAAGCTCTGTTTTCATCGATGTTTAGAATAACGTATCTGATTGGTTAAAGTCGCTTGGTCTATCTCAGTACCAACAACAGTTTGTAGAAGCTGGATACGAAGGAAGAAGTGACATAGTCAATCTGGTCTCTCTAAATCAAGATATTTTGAAAAATGAAATCGGCGTAACCAAGCCAGGTTTGCTACTTCTTGAGACACTTTACGTTGGCGTCATGCAATACGTGCAATATAGTTGCTTATATAATTAATAACGTAGTGTACATAGTTGTTTTCTAGACGTACTATTTGTTAGGACATTTGAAAAAGCTACAAATGGCCTTGGAAAATGTCAAGCATTCAACTAATCGTGAAATGGCAACACGCCAAGTAAAGAGTGTCATCGATGACTTACACAAACGAAGCATGGCTGCCAGCCCAGAGAGATAGGCAGAGAATATCTTTTGGAATAAACTAAAAACAACCTGCTTAGAACCAGAATCAGAAATGTACGAAATGGTCAGTAGTTGACACAAATCTCATGCACATTTGATTGTTTGCAAAACCTTCGATTTGACTTTGTATGTTTGTGCAGGTGGATGAAATGAAGGAAAACCTAAAAGAACTTCGTGACCAGATGGTTTTGTGTTTGCTGTGATAAGCATCATTTGGATAGTCTCGTTACCATACTTGGCTTTCACGCCAAATTGTCGGTTCTGCACACCAACGTTCTTGGCCTCGCTTTCCTAGCTGTGTACGGGATCATTTTTCTTGTTTAGTTCATCTGCCTCATTTGTCATCGCATCGTTACTGTTATTCACTATCTGGCTCACCGCGATCATTCTTCTAGTGAAACGGGTGTTGGATCTGAAATGGAAGAAGACGGTGAGTATGATGAGATCGATTACGAAGAATCTGAAATTGGTGTTCCTGGGGAACGAAGTCAGTCCAAATTGAAAGAGCTAATGCCACTGATCGATTCCGGAACAATAAAGAGATACTCCTAGGACGTCAAGTGGACGATGAAATGTATACTATAGTCATTAATTCAATGCACGTTGTTGCGATTTTTGTATGTTTAGTCTTTCTTATAATCGTGCACGCACGTTAATCGCCATTGCGGTGGACTGTGTTGGTATTTTATACTCATGAAGTAGTCAGTCTGGTGACATTTCGTTTCTAAGGCAAAATTTTATTTCGTTGGTAAATGTTTTGGTCAAACTTTTATGGTACAATTTGGCCATATAGTTACACTCAAACCCACATTGCACTTTGCCTTATCTCCATTCCGGTAACAGAAAAAATCTAGCATCTTCTGGTCAAAAAATCATTTGCAAACCTCATTTAGAAATTTGTCATCAATGACCCAGTGAATCAAGGAAATAGAAATACTTTCCTTGCCATGTAAAAGCCACTACGTGCAGACAATTGATACACTGGTTGCAGCATGGAATAGATAGACACATAAGAAGCATCTCAAGCTGATAAATGCAACTAAATTTATAATTTGAAACAGCTAAGGGCCGGGTAGATTGGCATGAGCTAGACTTGGCTATAGCCTCATTACCAGTAGGCGTAATTTTGTAGGCGTGGTCGTAGAAAATTGTGGACGATAAATACGTTTAGGACCAAAGATGTACATAGTATGTACACAACCCTTTTGACAGTCAGGATCTGCTACTGATTTTGCTGTATCATGATCATTCAAGTAGAAGTCCACAAAAGTGGGCGTGTTCATGAAAATGGGCGTAGTGTTGTGATGTTTAGCCCCTTATTTCTAGGGGTCACGCTACGCCCCTGTTTTTAATTAATACAGACCATTACACATTAGATTACCTTATAATATTCTTGCAAGTTGGCATGATTACCCGAGTCCCGGGTTTCCGGGCTATAGTAATCGTTCGATGAATGACTGACCGAGCGAGCAACCGTATTTCTACTCGATTAGCGCAAATGCAAATGCCGCCATTCCGACCAATAGACGAGAAGTGGTGTCATTACCGACCAATAGACAAACGTGATGTCATCATGAGGCTCCACATCTCTTTGATTAGTAGCTGCTAACGAGAAGTCTGTCCTGTACTAGTTTCGCGTGGTCAGATCATCTCCGCTTACATTTTGCTTGTTCCACAATGTTTCTACGTAGTGGTTCAGCAGTCTGACAGTTTGAATTTACGGTGTGCGTGGCTGAGCGGCCGTGGTGTTGTTGCAAAAAATTACTACTAGTAGTGTTGTCTTCAACAGAAATTTGGCGCTTGACGAAAATTTGTGAAGGAGAACGTGCGTTGTCCATGACAGCGTCTGTTTGTTGGACGAAGCGGCTCGGCTACCTTGCAATAATTTTCAACACAACCAACATATATGTACACTTATTGGTCTTACTAATTGTCTCTAGCTTGCAGTACTCTATTCATAAAGCATGTGTTGACTACGTTTACCAGCCCTATCATTCCAATGTCAGATTGAGTATGTGGCAAAGATAATTAACAATACATTCATTGATTTTGATTTTACATTAATTATTATTTTTTATTATTTATTGGTTGACTATTAAACTTATTGATTATAATTTATAAATAAATTATTGATTAATTTTTATTTTATTGATGTATTTTTAATGTCTTCATTTATTATTTATTTGTTAATATAATAGCCATTTATTGATTTATTAAAAATGTATTGATTAATTGATAATTTAGAGATTAATAGTAAATTTATTGATTTAATATCAATATATTACTTTCATCATCTATCATTTACGTATTGATTTGTTTATTTGTTTTTGTTTGTTAGTTCTTTTTTGTTGGTTTGTTTGTTTGTTTGTTTGTTGGTTTTTTTCTAAGTTTTTCTTTTGGTCGGTCTTTTTGTTACTTTGTTGGTTTGTTTGCTTGTCTGCTTGTTTGCCTGATTGCTTGTTCGCTTGTTCGCTTGTTTGCTTGTTTACTTGATTGTTTGTCTACTTGTTTGATTGTTTCCTTGTTCGCTAGTTTGCTTCTTTGTTTGTTAGTTTATTGTTTGTCCGTTTGTTTATCTGTTAGTCTGTTCGTATATTTGGTGT